>NW_017671363.1:112738-185072 GCF_001879085.1 Nicotiana attenuata | reverse complement strand
ATATATATATATATATATATATATATATATATATATATATATATATATATATATATATATATATATATATATATATATATATGTATGTGTGTGTGTGTATCCAGAAATATTATAAAATCGCACCCATTCGAAACTCATTAATTCTAAATCGTGTAAGTTTCTTATTAACAATTTTTCTTCTATTCTTTAATTTTATTTTATGTGGGGAGCCTGGAGGTGGGATAAGGATTTATTTGCTCATCCGCCTTTCAATGATTTCAGACTAGGAATAAATTTGAACTTGCATTTATGTTGAACTTCAGCCATAACTTGTGAAGTAATAATAATAAATATAAATACCCTAATATTAATTGTATAGATGCAAAACTCTCCTGAATTTTCTGATCTCTGAGAAACTGTATCTTGTACCTTTTAGAATCCTTATTCTCCATGCTATGCCATTTATTGTGCTAAGTAATTTCTTTTCAAGATTTACAGCGACAAGCATAGATTTATAAAAGTATAATTTGTTTTCCTAAAAGTTTCATACATTTATGTTGATCATCCGCAACTTGTGAGGTAATCGTAAATATAAGTACCTTCATATTAATGGTGTAGAGTCCTCATTTTCCTTGCTATGACATTTATTATCCGGAAAGCATTTTCTTTCAAGAAAAAATTATTATCATGGTTTTTGAGAAATCTAACTTGTTTTCCGATAATAAACATGATCTTTTATCTATATAGTATGTGTTCCCGAATATTGATCTCTAATTTAACAGACCGATGAAAGAGCTAACATCTATCATATACTTGAGAAAATAAGTAATTCAGATTTATGTGATCAAATAGTCATTTTATTTTCTGATTTACTGTATTTAATTATGAGTAAACAAAGCGAGGCAGATGTGATTTTAACATCTTTGTGAAATGCCTTTTAACACGTCCTTTATTTCAGCAGTAATGTTGCCCACCTGTTTGATACTGTAAAATAAAATGCTGAATAAATCCTACAACTAAGGATATTAGTAATTTAATTCAACTTTCAAACAGTATCTATAGTAGATCATGTCCCAAAATTAGAATCATCACAAATTATATTTTTGCAAGAAAATGGCGCACACAGCTTAAACAAAACCTATATGATAGTTTGGACTAATTAACAATATGAAAAAAAAAAAAAATACTAATGCAAATATAACTTCTTTTTCCCACAACTTCTCCAAAAAACTATATCAAGCAATACAACAAGTCTTTTTCCTTATCATCTAAATTCCTAGTCAAACTACACTTTCTCAAACTTCATCCTTAGTTCAAAGCTCACCGTAAACAGTAGAGTATAATTAATTAAAGAAAATAAAAAAGAATCATTAGTGGCAAATCACAACCAAGAATCATGACCTATGTCAAAATCCGAATTATGTACAAAACTAACTATGGGTCACTAAACTTGCAAACTTATGAAGCAGCCTGAGGAGCATGAACTTGTGCAGGTGGAAATGGGAAGAGATTGGGCTTTGCCAAAGAAAGCGTCGTGTTCGTGGCGTCGGCATCGGCCGTGGCCGTGGCAGCGGCTGTAGGGACGGCCGCGGCGGTGGTGGTGGCGACGCGCTCACAAGACGGACACATAGTGAGAGTGGTGGCAGGAAGTTGCATGTACAAAGGTTGGGAAAATTTCAAAGCTCTTAATTCTTGAAGCTCTTTTTGTAGCCTCCTATTCTCTTCTGTCAGTGTCTCACAACATCTTTTTAAATATTCACAATCTAGTTCTGTCTGCTTCAATTTCGTCCTGCCATTATTGAATTTATAAATGCACCAATTAATAATACAATAATTACTAGTAGTAAAATTTACTTCTAATATTAACAAGAAAATTTCCTTTTAAATTGGATAGTATGAAATTAAATGCTTACCTCGCTCTTCTGTTTTGGAACCAAACTTCTACTTGTCTAGGACGAAGTTTTAATTGCTTTGCCAGAGCAAGCTTCTGTTTCTGCAAAATGTTCAAATTCTTTTCAAATTGAGAACAATATCAGTACTGTACGTATACTTTCATAAATTAGGAAAAAAATAAATACATAATTATTAAAAAACTAGATAAATACTACTCGGTAAAAATATTCCTCCTTTCCATATTTAAAGACTACATAAATATATTGTAAGTGATAAATTTAAAATTTTTAACAAATATTTAAGAAATTGTGGTAAAAATATCTTTGATTCTCCACATAGTAATAACAACAACAACATACACAGTATTATCCCACATCGTAGGGTCTGGAGAAGGTAGCGTGTATGCAGAGCTTATCCCTACCTTATGAAGATAGAGAGGCCGTTTCCAATAGACCCTCTGTCTCCGCATAGTAATAGTGCCATATAAGTGAGGAGAGGGTATTAATATCAAACATCAATCTTTTGCTAATGTAATTTGTTACTTCCTTTGGTCCAGTTTATAATATTTTTTGTTAGCCCCTTTTAAAATTAAATTATTCATCTTACCCAAGCTTTTGTAGGCACACAATATGAAATATTTAATATCATAAATTTTAAAAATCTTATACTCATACAAATATTATTTAACGGAGAGTAACTTTTTACCAAATATTTTATTGATATACTCTTCTAAGACGGAACAAATCTCTTGATCAACTTGGTTGTTAAGGGTTTAGCTCAAAAAGATTTCTTTCCTTTTTGACCAACAAAAGATTTGATAATGATAAAGATTGACTTACAGGATTGAGAGTGTTATGTTCTTTGAAACTTTCTTCAAGAAAAGCAGATTGTTCTTTAGTAAGTCTCAGTTTTTTTCTAGCTAAACCATTATTATTTTCATCTTCATCACTAACTCCTCCTTCAGAATGATCTCTCTTTCCTATTAATGATCTGCTGATTCCATTTCTGTATATTGATGAAAATTCCATCTGAAAACTTGAGACTGCGCTATTGCTGTTCGGAGATGAGAGGTCTGCTCCTTCTTCAGCCTCCTCTGCCACTATTATTGGCCGCCGGTTCATGTCCAACACCTTTCCTGCCGCTCCATTTGTTAAACCCGGTTCAGCTGCTACTAAAACAAGCCAGTAACAAACATCAGATATGCACAAATCTTTACACAATTAATAGAAAAAAATTACCCTTCGGAGTTTTTTTTTGTTGTTGTATGTTTGGTTTTATGCTTTAGTGTATGTATCAGAGATTCACTAGCCTAACTAATTAAAATTTACACTAGGTATTCATTATTTGGTTAATCGCTAGTTAAAGAAAATATTATTTTTTCAGATAAGGATAGTCAAGATTATCAACACAAATTATATAACTCCCTATATATCCTTCTCTTAATTCCCGGCTTCCCCACAAACACAAAAACTAAAAAAAGAAAAAGAAAAAAGAGAAACAAATCACAAGAGTACAATAGAGTCGAGCATGGTGGGCAGAAGGGGTTCAGCGGAAACTCCTTCGTTGAAAATTATATTACATATATGAGGTTAATTTTTTTTTTTCCATGTATATACATAAGGTGTTGAATATTCGCTTAACTTTTTTGCGTGTTTACTTTTTCAATTTTTTGAATTCCTTTGATGAAAATTTTGCTTTTGCTATTGATGAAGGAGAAGAAGAGGGTGGGGTGTGAAAAGAACTTACTATTTTGAGAGAGCCAAGGGAAAGGAATCTGTGAAGGCATTTGATTGAGGGGAACTGCAGAAAGAGGCAGAAGATCAAGATGCAATATTTTTCTTCCTCCATTATTTTCATTTTCATGAGTATTATTGCTCTTTCCTAAACCCATGCAGAATCTTAGATCATGTGATGAAGAATTATTAGTAGATTTTTCAAGAAAGGAAAATGGTTTTTGGGTATCCCCTCCTAAGCTCAAAGCTAACTCCATTAGAGAGAGAGAAAGATATTGTCAAGAGAATAGGAAAATGTGGAATTTGGTTGAGTTGAAGAATGGAAGAAAAAGGAGACAATTTAAAAGATGGCTTTGTCCAATAAACTTTTAATACTACTACTAGTAGGACGCTAAGCCTTTTCTTTTAGGTTTTTGGATTTGGGCAAAAAGTAAAATTGACCGACAAAATACTCATTGAAGAGCGCACGTGAATCCATATAAGTATAACATACCTATGACACGCACAGCGTGAGAAAAGCAAAGATACTGTCTCTGAATTAGAGTCGCTGAATTACAGTATTTAAACTTTATATATATATATATATAGTATATATATATATATAATATATATATATATATAAAGTGAGAGTTCGAAAATAAAGGCAATAGTGTAGTTACAGTACACTATGGTACTCCCTCCGGTCCACACTAACTGATTTTTTGGCCTTTTATTTGTGGTCGAAAATAAGTGATTTTTCAGATTTCAAGAATGAATTAATTACTTTTTTCCTATATTGCCCTTGGAGTAAATAATATTGGAGTATGCGTTANTAATTAGTTGAACAGGGGAAACAGACACTATACAGATTTCTAAGGGCATCTCCAACCTTTACCCTATTTTTGGTACCCAAAATTCCTCGTTTGGGGACAACTTAATCCAACTATTCCCCCATTTTTTCCCCCAAAAGAGAATATTCTTTTTTTATATTTTTCTCCCTCTTCTATATTATATTATTATCTTTTATTTCAATTTTATTTTTTTAATTTCTTCCATCTTTTATTTTCATTAATTTGTAATTTCCATTAAAATAATTCCATAAATTTAAATAATATAATTTGTAAGCAATTATTATAAATTAACTATTAATTCAAATAAAAGTGAAATCGTTGCAATACAAGATTAATTAAATACATATTACATAACGATAAAATTCATTCGAAATACTACATAGATATTCAACTTCAACCTCTAGTATTCTCCCATAAATGATCTATTAATGCTTTACGAAGTGCAAAATACTATAATAATTTTGGTGTATCTGGAAACGGCATACCTCCCTACTAAGTTATTATGCTATTTATCGTAGTTTCAATTTTTATGTATTTTAATTTAATGTATTTTAATTTAATGTATTTTCAATTTTCATGTATTTCCAATTTTAATGTATTTTTAATTTTCACTTTTCAATTTTAGCAACATCTAATATTTTATATTTACACCTTTCAATTTTAGCAACATCTAATATTTTATATTTGCACCATTCATTTTTTGAGATGATTATATATTTTTTGTACAATTATAACTTATAATGAAATTAACTAATTTTCCATAAAAACAATAAATGCACGAAAAATTAATTTATCAAAATTATACGCCGAAGTTAAGATGTAAAATTAATATTATAAAGATATTACATAAACATAATTAGGTATATATAAAGTGATAAATTAAAAGAGTTAAATAATAAAATAATAATAAATATGTATGAATAGTAATGGGGGAGATGAATAGTGTCCCCCCATATATGGAGGAGCACTATTCATCCCCCATTTTGGAGGCAAAAATGGAGGAGGGTTTGAGCTCCATTATGGTAAAAGTTGCCCCCATTATAAAGAAACGGGGGAGGGTTGGAGATGTTCTAATGAAAGCACATGCTCGTTAAAACCGACATTCAAATAGTCTTTTCCTGTCTACAATTACATATTTTGTCTCTCGGTATAAAATTATATGCATCTTTCCATGCCTGAAGATATCCAAAAACTTTGTAGAAAGTAGTTGTAGAAATCCAACAATTATACGTATAGTAGAAGGAATGTATAATAACACTTTAATTCACTGACAGTAGTATACCATACTTAACTATATGGCTAACAATCTCAGAGACGAATAGGAATGACTTAAAAGCAAACAAAATCTTATTATCAAGTACATGGTTAGCAGTTCATTAAGTTGAAAATTTGGTGAAAAGCAAATATTTCGAGGGCCGGCCTATAGCCATAATGAAGGATAATTATACAATCAATCAATAATGGCCAAACCATCATTATTCATTAGTATATCCAGCTTGTTATTACTACCACACTTTATTTTTGCATGTGAACTTAACGCGTAATGATCATCACTAATAATTTTTCATGATTTTAAATGTTATTGAGATTGTCTTATAAATTATATAGCTCATAAACAGGAAAAAGACATGCATGAAATGAAAGTATATAAACGCCAAATCTGTCTTCTATAGTACAATGCCAAAAAAAAAAGAAAAAAGAGAGCGGACCAAAAGGCAAAAAGATTAGAAATTCACTCGTGTCTGATGTCACATAATTTACTTTTATTTATTTAGTGACATGGTTCGTTTATAATGGATCTTTAGGTAGGTTGCTATTGTCTCTATATTATCATTCATTTTATATGGTACTATTTATATTTAGATTTTCGTGTTTCTAGTTAGTGTTTACAATGTGTTATTAACAGTTGAGTAATATTTATATACTTTTGAATAAATAGAAAATTTAGGTTGAGAAATCGGTAGATTGTTGTTAGGAAGTAAGCAAAACAGTGATTGCAAGCTCATGGTATTAACCATGTAAGTCTTCAAAATGCTGCACAATTAGGTCAAGCTTACAAAATGGCGTTACACATATCATATGTGCATGGTAATTCTTATTCCTATGATTAAAATTAAGCGAATATTAAATAACATTATAAAACGTATTATTTATCTTTTTGATATCAGAAAAATATAATTTATGGTACTATTTATATGATTTTAGCATATTTAAAGTCAAACTAAAAATAAATGAATCAACCGATTTACCTATTGTTTGACTCAAAAGATGTTAAGCTCTTTTTAAGCAAATCAATCAAAGAGATGAAGGGGTATATCGTAGTTGAAAATAATAAACCCTAAGATTCTTTCAATAATCTGGACAGTAATAATGATAAAAGAGAGAGAATGATAAAGATCAGAGAGAGAGAGAATCAACTTTTTCTATTCCTAGTTTTTTCTATTACAAGGCTCGGATCCCCTTTATATAATGGGGGATCTAAGCTGAGTCATGAGAACGACAAAATCAGTGTACTCTATGGCGGAGCCGATGACAGGTCGAGGTCGTTCCTCCTCTTACCCTTGGGTCGTTCCTTCGTATTGTATCGTAAACATTCAGTGGTTGGTCATGTTGACGGTAGGACGTGATTGGTCAAATTCGACCCCATACAGTTAGTCCCTCCGCCCGTCGGGGTCGCAACGAGATCCGTCCTCGATGGGCGGAATCAACGTTTCCGTCAGGGAGAGTTTGACTTGTTGACTTGATTCGACGTGACTGGTGGGAGACGGCAATCATTCCTGTTAGAACGTTGAAGTAAAACACTTTGCCTTGGGTGGCGTCAGCATCCGCATGTGTCATCATTACGCGTATTCTCGAGGCAGAAGAGAACGGACGCTTTGGCACTTAGTTTCCCGCGCCGATTTGAAATCTGACGCCTCGATTCTGGCGCCACCCAACCTTATAAATAGGGGAAGGGTTTAATTTTGTTGAAGAACTTTGGTCATTCCTGAGAACTTTCCCAGCCCTCCTCTATTGATTTTCGCGTTCCTGCACATTTCGTTCTTGTCCAGGGATTTTTCTTCTTCCTCATTTCTTTTCGCGTGATCTTTTTCGAACGAAAATATGCCCAAATCTCGCCGTACCAAAGAAAGGGTTCCCGAGGTAGCTCCGTTGAATGTGCTTCCCTCCTCCGATAGCGGGGAGGTGGAAGTGGAAGAGGATGTCAGTCCTCTGACGGTAGAAGCTTTGTTGCCGAGGCACTCTTCGCCTCGGTGTGATTTCAATAAGGATTTCGCAGTTCTGGTTCCGGTGCGTTCTGAGACGGGACAGAACCACTTGGACGACCTCCGCGCAAAATACGGCATTCCAGCTTACGTAGAGATGATTCCAGCGGGGGAGGATCACGTTGACGTTCACAGGCCGAGCTATTGTGCCTTCTACGAGTACCCCTTCTTGATAGGCTACGGTCTTCCCTTTTTTCCTTTGGCAGAGGAATTCTGCAGATTCTATCACATATGCCCGGCTCAGCTCACGCCGTACACGCTTAAGGTGCTTCTGCTACTGACTAAATATGCAGCTTTGGCCGGATGTGACATCTCCGTTCATCATCTCTTGCACTTATTTACAGCCGGTTTCCTTAGAGGGACCATGGTGCACTTAAGGATTCGTGGTACAAAGGGGTTGGTGGTTGGAAACGACGACCGGCCAAGCCGTAAATTCTGGCACAAATATTTCTTTGTCAGGACCGAGCATATGGTCTCCAACCCTACCGGATTTCCAGAAAGATGGAACAAAACACGTAAGTGCTGTAGTTCATCAAGTTCTCTTTTGCATGTTGTTATCGCAGTTCTAACTTTTATATTACAGCCATGGCCCGTCCGCCCCAGCCCGTTGCCGGTCTAAGGAGCTGGGTCGCCAGCTTGCTTCCTCACGCGGAGGAAACCCGAACTTGGCCTGCATTCATACAACGTTATGTCCCTCAAGTTTCTTCAGGTAAACTTCTGATTTTGCTTTGTCGGTTAGACGGCCTTTCCTAACCGTGATTTTGTGGTCATAGGTCGAGGTGCTTCTAGGAAGAAGGCGACAGTCCCTGCTTCTGTACGTCCTACTACAGCTGCGGACGCTCGAGATATTCTATGCGAGTCTGTTCGGGAGGGTCGTTCTCTTACACCCCATCAGGGAGCCACGCCCACGGCTGTGGCTATATGGGAGCCGACTTTGTTGACATCGGCCCCACAACCCGCCGACGAATCTTCTCATGGTGAGGAGCCGCCGGAAAGAAAAAGGAGAAGACTAGAGATGGGAAAAGGGGTGGCTACTGAAGCCGACGATGGTGGAACATCTCGGGCGGCCCCGGCGCCCATGTTTATGGCCGATGCTATCCGATCGGGGAGGCCAGCACATGAGGAAAGAGTCAGCCCAGGGGTTAGTTCGGTGCGCCCCGCTGAGGGGGGTTCATCGACTAACGTCGGTGTGCCTGACGTGGAGCCAATGAGTCGGGTTCCGATGTTGCCCCTGAGGACGTAAACGAGTTTTTGGGTTGTCACACCCGTGTGGAGGCGGCGACGGATGGATCTGGCCATCATATAACAATCCCTAGGGATTGCAACTTGTTGCTGAATAGCGAGCAGGTCGCATCGTCGCTTACCCTGTTGTGCGCCGCCCCCGAGAGTGGGATGCTCAGGGCGATGAACGATATGGAGCTGTCTCGGAAGGTTGCCGGCATGGCTTTACAGGTAGGTTTCATCACCTTACTACTTTTTTCTTTGCTTATTGTAGGATGGGTATGGAAATATGCTTACTCTTGTTTTTTCTTCCCAGACCCTCGTCCTGGAGGTGGAGAGGGACCGTCATGAGCGGAAGAGGACGGACCTCTATAAGAAGATGTTGAGAAAGTATCGAAAATGCCGTGCTAAGCATCAAGCGGTGGCTGATCTCTATCGACAGGACCCCGAGTTCCAAGTGTTCCGCTAGGGGCTTAAGGAGAGGGAGGCCCAATTGGAACGTAGGGGGCGGAACTGGAGGAGACGGATGGGGAGCTAGTGAGGGCCGTTGCTCGTAATAGTGAGCTGGAGGCTCTCCTCAGGGCGAAGGATGATGAACTCGAATTGAATCGAGGGGTGGCTGCGGAGAATGCCGACTTGCAGCAGAAGGTAGCTAGTCTGACCGCCGAGCTTGGTGTTAGAATGGCGGAAATCGACAGACTTAAGGGCGAGCTGAGTGCTAATGCCGACAAATTGACCGCGTTGCAGAGGCAAGTCGCCCCTCCGAGATCTGAGGAAGCGGAATGCCATTCTTGGCCCTCCTCGTCTCGTCCCCCGTCTGGTCGGGGCCCGCATCGTAGTGCCTATGAGATGTGGGTCTATGCAGAGGCTCGGCTTGATGTATACAGAGCTTTACACGCAGAGGGTCAAGCGACGGAGGCGGAGGTTCAGGTGGTGCAAATTAAAGCGCGCCCAGCTCGTGAATTATGTGGGTATTACCCCGACTCTCCCGATGGGGAGGATGTTGCTTCCGAGGCTGTCGATCGCCTTGACTTAGACTCGTGGTATGAGGACGCTTATCCCACAGTGGGTGGTAGTTAGTTTAAGCTTGTATATTTTGCTTCCGCATCTTCTTTGGCTGTGGGGTGTACCAAAATCTGTTCGTGTAGACGAATATAAATAATTTTTGTTGTAATATAAACTTTTGTTTTTGTCGCTTCGTCTGTTTGTTGCTTCTCCCTTTTTGTTGTTTTTGTTTTATATTTAATCTTCGAGGATATTGCCTTTCAGAAGATGTCGAGGTTCGAACGAGATCGAACTGATGTCGATGGCCTTTAGCCGTTAGGATGTTGCTTCGACTATCGTCGAAGTAGTATCCGTCGTGGTTCGAACGAGGTCGAACCAATGTCGATGGCCTTAGCCGTTAGGACATTACTTCGACCGTCGTCGAAGTAGTATCCGTCGAGGTTGAACCAATGTCGATGGCCTTAGCCGTTAGGATGTTTGCTTCAACTGTCGTCGAAGTAGTATTCGTCGTGGTTCGAACGAGGTCGAACCAATGTCGATGGCCTTAGCCGTTAGGACGTTTCTTCGACTGTCGTCGAAGTAGTATCCGTCGTGGTTCGAACGAGGTCGAACCAATGTCGATGGCCTTAGCCGTTAGGACGTTACTTCGACTGTCGTCGAAGTAGTATCCGTCGAGGTCGAACCATTGTCGATGGCCTTAGCCGTTAGGACGTTTGCTTCGATGGAGATTCGACTTCTGTTTATACAATAGAGATCGACACTTTTGTTCATATAATGGATATTTCTGCTTATACAATGGAGATCGACTTCTGCGTATACAATGGAGATTGACTTCTATTCATATAATGGAGATTTCTGTTTATACAATGGAGATCGACTTCTGCGTATACAATGGAGACTGACTAGGGTAGTCCCTTCATTACTTCGGTCTAGAGACCGTGTTGATGGACCGAGGTGATGAATTGCGCTTTTGATCCACGGGGTATCCCCTTTGCCGCCTCGTTAAAAACCTCCCCGAGAAAACCCAATCGGGACAAAACTCGGGTGAGGGAAAAAGAGTACGGCTTGGGAGACGCCTCTCAGAAGTGGAAGTATTTGAGGTGGGCGACGTTCCAGCTGTTTTGGAGTGATTTTCCTTCCATTGTTTCCAGTTGGAACGACAGCTGCTGTGATTTTATACGGTCCATCCCAGTTGGTTCCCAATTTTCCCTCGTTTGGGTCTTTCGATGCCAGTGTTTTGGCCTTGAGGACGTAGTCGCCAACTTTGAGTGATCTTACTTTGGTTTTTCTATTGTAGTATCTCTCTACCTGCTGTTTCTGGGCTATCATTCTTATATGGGCCATGTCTCTCCGTTCTTCGACTTTATCTAGGTCTTGTAACCTATTTTTGTCGTTACCCGCCCCGCTGTCATGGGAGTATCTCAGGCTTGGCTCCCCGATCTCGACGGGTATGACTGCATCGGTCCCGTAGACCAGTGAATATGGTGTTTCTCCCGTGCTGGACTTTGGCGTTGTTCGGTATGCCCATAGTACTTCAGGCAGTAATTCGGTCCATAACCCTTTAGCTTCCTCAAGCTTCTTTTTCAATATGTTCAATATTACTTTGTTGGAAGATTCGGCTTGACCGTTGGCGGCTGGGTAGTATGGAGTGGAGAGTATCCGCTTGATGTGCCATTTTTCGAAAAACTCGGTCGTTTTCTTTCCGACGAACTGAGGCCCATTGTCGCAGCTGATTTCTTTGGGGATGCCGAAGCGGCATATAGCATTTTTCCATATAAAAGCGATGACCTCTTGTTCGCGTATTTGGGCGTACGCACTTGCTTCCACCCATTTAGAGAAATAGTCAGTTAAAACTAAAAGGAAACGTACCTTTCCTCATCCAGCCGGCAGGGGGCCGATTATGTCCATCCCCCATTTTATGAAGGGCCATGGCGAAGTGACTGAATGGAGGAGTTCTCCCGCTTGATGTATCATGGGGGCATATTTTTGACACTGCTCGCATCTCCGGACGTAGTCTGCTGCTTCTTTTTTCATAGTAGGCCAGTAATAGCCGGCGCGGATGAGGCATCGGACGAGGGCACGGTTCCCAGTGTGTGCGCCGCAATGGCCCTCGTGCACCTCCTCCAATACTTGTCTTGTTTGGTGGGGTCCGAGGCATTTAGCGAGGGGGTCGCCGAACGTTCTTTTGTAGAGGTCATGATTTACCAGGCTGTATCGGGCAGCTTGCACTCGGAGTTTCTTGGCTTCTTTTTTGTCTTGTGGGAGTGTTCCGTCCTGCAGATAGGATACAAAGCGATTGCGCCAGTCCCAGGTTAAGTTCAAGGAGAATACCTCGACGTGATCTATGGTTGAATGGAGGAGAGTGACCACGTTTCCTTTGTTGATATTTTTGGTGGCTGCAGCTAGCTTGGCTAGGCCATCTGCTTCAATGTTTTGTGCCCTAGGTATCTGCTCGAGGCGGCATTCGTCGAATTCTGGCATCAGCTTGTGGATCTCTGATTGATACTTTTGTAGTCTTTGTTCTTTAATTTGGAAAGTCCCGGTGACTTGATTTATGATGAGTTGAGAGTCGCAGTGGAGGATGAGTCGCCGGGCTCCATATTTGAGTGCTAACTTCATACCTGCAACCACAGCCTCGTACTCGGCCTCGTTGTTAGTCATCTCGGGACATCGTATGGACTGGCGAATTACTTCACCTGTAGGGACTTCGAGGACGAGTCCCAGTTCCGATCCCGAGGCATTCGAGGCTCCATCAATATAGAGGGTCCAAAGGTCGGTAAGAGTGGAGGCACGAAGGGCCTCTTGTTCCGCTTCCGGCAAAATTTCTGCACTGAAATCGGCGACAAAGTCGGTGAGTACCTGTGACTTAATGGCAGTTCGCGGGTGATACGTTATGTCGTGCTCGCTGAGCTCTATGGCCCATTTGGCGAGTCTGCCTGAGAGCTCAGGTTTATGCAGGATGCCCCTTAGGGGAAATGTTGTTATTACCTTTATGGGGTGACATTGAAAGTAGGGTCTAAGCTTTCACGAAGCTACGACCAGTGCCAGAGCCAGTTTTTCAAGGTGTGGGTACCTTGTTTCGGTATATATTAAGGTTTTGCTAATATAGTAAATGGGGGATTGTGTACCTTTATTTTCGCTGAGCAGGACTGCGCTAACGACGACTTCGGATACCGCTAGATATACGAGCAGACTTTCGCCTGGGTCTGCCTTGACGAGCAGGGGTGGTGAGGACAAATATGCTTTCAGTTTCCTCAGGGCGTTGATGCATTCTTCGTTCCATTGTAGTCCATGATCTTTTCTCAGTACATTTAAGAACTTGTGGCACCTGTCCGAGGATCGTGAAATGAACCTTGATAGGGCGGCTATTGGCCCTGTCAGCTTCTGTACCTGTTTCTTGTTGTTCAGTACTTCAGGTATTGAGTCTATGGCCTTGATCTGATCCGGGTTGACCTCGATGCCTCGTTGTGACACAAGGAAACCCAAAAATTTTCCTGAGGCTACACCGAAGGCGCATTTTTCCGGATTCAGTTTCATCCCGTACCGCTTCAATATCTCGAAGGCTTCTTTCAAGTGACCGATATGGTCTTCTTTCTTGGTCGATTTCACCAGCATGTCATCGATATAGACCTCCATTGTCTTGCCGAGCTGTTCCTTGAACATCTTGGTACCTAACCTCTGGTATGTGGCCCCCGCGTTCTTGAGTCCGAATAGCATCACATTATAGCAGTAAGTCCCTTGGTGGGTGATGAAAGTTGTTTTCTCTTGATCCTCCTCGGCCATTAGGATTTGGTTGTAGCCGGAGTAGGCGTCCAAGAAACTCAGCAGTTCGTGTCCCGCTGTTGCGTCGATCAGCTGGTCGATATGGGGCAATGGAAAGGAATCTTTTGGACATGCCTTGTTCAGATCGGTGAAGTCCACGCACATTCTCCACTTGCTGTTTTTCTTCTTGACCATGACTATATTAGCGACCCATTGGGGGTATTTCGATTCTCTGATGGAGCCGTTAGCCAGTAATTTGTCCACTTCTTCACTGACCGCCTCGTTGATTGCGGCATTGAATTTCCTCCTCATCTGCCGCACGGGCGGATAAAGCGGATCGACATTCAACTTATGAGTGGCGATGTCTTTCGGGATCCCCGGCATATCTGAGTGCGAGAAGGCAAATAGATCGGCATTGTTAGTGAAAAATTCACGATACATACCTCGCTCGGAGAGGTTGTGTCCGATATAAGCCTTTTTTGTATTGTCGGCGTCATCCAGGTGTATCGGGTCGAGATCTTCAATAGTTGCCTTGCAAGCTTCTACAACGTCGGGGTCTATGATGACTCTGCTGGTGGGTCGGTTTTAGCTCCCGACATGGTTGATTGCTATGCCTCCGCGCTTGCCTCTTTTAACTGTTTGGTATGCGTGCAATCTTGGGCGATCGTGTAGCATTCCTGGGCGGTACGCGGCTCGCCTCGAATGCTGAAAATTCTCCACGGGGTGGGAAACTTGATTACCTGATAGAATCTTGAGGGGACGGCTCGCATGGCGTGTATCCATGGGCGTCCTATGAAAGCATTATAAGCGGTTTCCTGGTCCTTGACGTGGAAGGTAGTTTCTAGCGTGACTCCCCCAGCCAGGACTAGCAGTGCTATTTCTCCAGATGTCTACTCTACTGCATTATTAAAACCCGTTAGTGTTATGCAACGTGGTATTATCTTTTCCTCGAGCTTCATTCGCATGAGAACTCTCGGGTGGATAATACACGCGCCGCTTCCGTCATCTACCATGACTCTTTTAACATCTGTGTCAGCTATGCGTAATGTTATGACTAAAGCATCATAATGAGGGAAAGACAAACCGTCGGCATCTGACTTTTCGAAGGTGATACTATCTTCGAAGCCATCATACTGTTCCTGAGTGATTGTACGCTTCAGCTTATGCGTGGTGGTGGACTTTACGTGGTTGATCACCGAGTCGTCGCCACCACCGATAATCATTTGTATGGTACGTGCCGGCGACGGTGGCCTGGGTGGTCCTTGAGATGGGTCACGCCCTCTGGCGAAGTTAGCCTTTCCTTTATCGCTGAGCAGTTCTTTCAGGTATCCCTGGTTCAGCATTCTGACCACCTCCTGTCGTAAACCTATGCAGTCTTCGGTCTTGTGTCCTCTTTCCTGATGGAATTCGCAGAGTACGTTTGACCTTCTTGCACTTGGGTCCGATTTCATCTTTTGTGGCCATTGCACCTTCGTGCCCAGCTTCTCTAGTGCGTACACTATTTCTGAAAGGGAAACACAAAAGTAATGAGCAGATAATAATGGGGGCATACCTCTTTCATTTCGAAGGGGCGCGATATGTCGTGACACGGTGTCTGTATGCCTCGGGGGAGGTGGATTAGGAGTTCTGACATAGGGCTGATGCCTTTCTCTGTTGAAGCGTGGGAGCTGATCCCTTCGTCCGTCGTTGCGTCGATCTCTCCTTATCTCGGACTGTACTGACGTTAGTCGTTGGGTTGGACCGTTGAGATCGTCTTCATCTGCTCTTACTTCGGCGCAGTAGGCATTATGGATCTCCTCCCATGTGGTGGGAGGGTACTTCATGAGTCTGTTGAGTAACTTCTTGGTCGCCTTCGACCCGCTTCTGCTTAGCCCGTTCTGGAAGGCTGCGACCGCCATTCCTTCCGATTCATTCGGCAGTCCCATTCTTACCCTGTTAAATCGGGCCAGGAAGTCCCGAAGTCCTTCGCCCGCCGTTTGCCTGATGGCGAAGATGTCGTTGACCCTAGCTTCAGCCTTCTTTGCTCCTGCGTGAGCGATAGCGAATTTATCTGCCATCTCCTCGAATGTTGATATCGACCGTGCTGGTAGCTGAGAATACCATGTTAATGCTCCTCCTGTCAAAGTTTCACCGAACTTTTTCAACAGCACGGATGGCACTTGTTCTTTTGACAAGTCGTTGCCTTTTACCGCGGTGACATAATGAATCAGGTGATCTTCTGGATCCGTGGTCCCGTCGTATATTTTCAAGTATGGTGGCATTTTGAAGGTTTTGGGGATGTGGTGGGGAGTAGCTTCCTCACTGTACGGTTGCTCGACAAATCTTCCCACATCGCGCTTTGGCAGCAGCTTAGGGGCGCCGGGTATTTTGTCAACCCTTTCCTGGTGTTCTTTCATTTGGTCACGAAGCATTTTGTTCTTGTTTTCCATTTCTTCCATTTTCTTTAGGATGGTCGTGAGTGCACCATCACTTGCATCGGTGATAGTGCAGGTGTTGCTTGTTCGTACAGTGCTTGGCTCGCCGGCGACAGCAGCGATTTCCGCCGTCGAATCTCCGATATTTCATTGAGGGGTTTTTTCAAGCATGGTGTCTAGAGCGCTTGTCAACCACTCCTCTAACAGCTTTTTGACTGCTGGAGGTGTTTCTTTCACCGTGGACGTCGGAGTTCCTCTTTCGCGCAAGATTGTCAGATCCTCGAGTATAGAGGGTGAGATCTCCCCCTCCAGTGTACCTCTTGGTGTTATATTCTCGGTATCTTCTCTACCGGCTTCGTCGAGGGAGTCCAAGAGGTTGTTTGAGACATTCGCTATCGCCTTCAACCTTGCTTCTTTCTCTGCCATCGCCGGTTTCTATGGAGTGCGAAGGATAGAGATCGTTGCTTTTGATATCCCAGGTGAGAACTATGATTTCGACTACAGAAATCCCCACAGACGGCGCCAAATTGTTTGACTCAAAAGATGTTAAGCTCTTTTTAAGCAAATCAATCAAAGAGATGAAGGGGTAAATCGTAGTCGAAGATAATAAACCCTAAGATTCTTTCAATAATCGGGACAGTAATAATGATAAAAGAGAGAGAATGATAAAGATCAGAGAGAGAGAATCGGTTTTTTCTATTCCCAGTTTTTTCTATTACAAGGTTCGGATCCCCTTTATATAATGGGGGATCTAAGGTGAGTCATGAGAACGACAAAATCAGTATACTCTATGGCGGAGCCGATGACAGGTCGAGGTCGTTCCTCCTCTTACCCCTGGGTTGTTCCTTCGTATTGTATCGTAAGCATTCAGTGGTTGGTCATGTTGACGATAGGACGTGATTGGTCAAATTCAACCCCATACACTTATATATATAGCAGTCAAATATATGTTGATAGATAAACGGAACAAAACGAAATGAGAATTAGGGAATTAGTCAGTAAACTAAATTTGTTAGATTTTTTAAAAATAAAATAAGACCTGTGTCCAATTCCTGCTTCTTTCGGCATCAAGTGAAATAGGAACTAGTACATCTATCAAGGCGTGAAGCTCGAGGAAATCGATTATAGTTGACAATTTAAAAGGAAAATAGGATTAATGACTGACTGCTTAAATCGCAATCTTATGTTACCAAACCACAACCTACAGAGAGAGGAAGCACGCCAATTTTCCCTAATTAATTAATAATTACAAGTCAAATAAGCCCTTACACTTTTTCAAAACCAACAATTAAGGAGCTGCGCAGGTCTAATACTAGCGAAATTAAAGCACTCACTTCTGGAACTAACCCTATTTGGTGTTGGATGGTGTGCGTAAACATTTAAAAGGTATAAAAAAAACATTTTAAAAGGTAGCCAAAAGTTTGGTCGGAAATAACACGGGATTTTGACTATGAATTTCCCCTTCTCCCCTACCATATGTTTTACTCCAGCAGACAAACAGACCACGTTTTGTGATTCCAAGAAATAAAATACTCCCTCCGTTCTAATTTATGTGAACCTATTTGACTGGGCACGGAGTTTAAGAAAAAATAAAGACTTTTGAAATTTGTGGTCCTAAACAAATCAAAAAGGGGCCCAGAGTATTTGTGTGGTTATAAAAGCTTTTCATTAAAGGTAGAATTGAAAATTTAAGCTAAATTGTTACCAAATTTAAAAAGGGGTCATTCTTTTTGAAACGGACAAAAAGGAAATAGGTTCACATAAACTGAAACGGAGGGAGTACGAAAATATTTTTCATTCATGATTAGAGGGATAGAGGACGGCCAAACTTTACTTCTAGAAGTATTCAAAAAGGAGCAATTTATACAAACCAATTGAGCTTAAAATAATTATTCCTTTTTATTCATTGGAAAATTATTTATAATATATAACTATTCAGTTAAATCCAATTATCTAACCTAACTTAGTTTGATTTGGCATGACTCGGCTTGGCTTGGTTCGGTATGACTTGGCTTGACTTTGCCCGGTTTGGCTTCATGGCTTGGCTAAAAAAAAAAGGGTAGGGAAAAATTTTTATGGATAGGAGCGGGTAAATAGTTTATGGTGGATGGGTATTTGTAAAAGATCCCCAAAAAGATTTGCTTATTTCTCTCTCCGGTCCATTTTAGTTGAGTTTTTAGTTTTTTTATGGTCCATAATATTTGATTTTTGTTAGATATTGATAAGAAATTAAGTTTTTCTTTTTTAAGTTTGTTTACCTCGAAATACGAGTAACAATTAAACTTGTTTGTGGTTTAAAGATACGTGATTTAATTCAATACTAATTAATAATCAAGAAATCAAACGTATAAGTTAAAGAAGTAAGTTGAATCAAACCAGTGCTTAAGCAAATCTTGACCTCGAGCTATGATGGCCTCGAGGTACGTCAACAAGAACAGTAAAGTAAAGATAATAAAGTTAAGAGATAATTCTGAAGAGTAATGAGCAAGAAAGTAAGAGAGTATATTCTTTTTTCAATGATTGAATGATGCGTTACAAATGATTGGTGTCCCTTTTATATAGTAGGGGAACCCTAAATAAGGTACATTTCCATTTACAGTATAGAATCTTATTGGGACAGCTGTCTAACCGCTTAGTACAAATCCCTACTAACTCGTACAAGTATATTCCGGAATTTACGCCATGATCTTGGGGCCATTGCGGGAATCTCACTCTTTCTGTTATAAAACCATAACGGTATCATCTCGAGGTTGGCCGTACTCGGCCCTGGTGTTCATTGAGCAATCCAATCTTCGAGTATAATATTCTGCCCTCGGGCTCGAGCCCGGCCCATATCGAGTTTGTTCCTCGATGCGAGCCCTCGAGTCTACAAAATCGGGGACAAATGATTTTACCGTATACAGATAGTCCCCGCGTTTCTTAGAATAAAATGATAAGAAACGACTTGAGCTTCGATTTTCCGGAGTCCTTGATAATGATGTCACTCCCGTGACGTAGGCGCTCGAAGTGACTGAAACGTCCCGTCGGTTCGCTTCCCCAAAACATTAAATGCTTCTCCAGTGGTGGTCGGCCACTAGCCCCGTTGAATCATCGCCGCTTGCCTATAAATGCAAGGTTGGATTTCGGAAAAAACTTTACTTCAATCTTCAGACCGCCTTCAGACTCCTTTTACCTCTCCCTCTTTTCATCTCTTCTCTTTCTTTACCCATTACCTGATTCCTTTTAGCATCGAAAAAACACCAAGTTCCGCCTAATTCTGCCTCTACTAATCCAAATCAACAGCGATAACTTCCAAAACAGTTCCTCAATAAGAGAAGGCTTCCTCCTCCTCTTCCCCGCCGGCCGGTGATAAAGCGCCGGCCCTTCATGAGATCATTCCCAGCCCTTGCGTTATAAAGAAAGACTTCAGAGTTGAAAATCCCCCTGCGATTCCTGGTCGATGCGAACATGTATCGAAGGTATGTTTGCTTGATAACGGAGAAGCACATCAAGGCCATGTGGAAAGATTGTGGCTGGGGGGACGTGGTTGTGGTACAGATCCCCGACCCCGAGGAGAGCATTACCAATCATGTGGAGGGGTTCCTAAGTGTTTACACTTACCCCTTCACGCTGGGTCCCCTCGATCCAGTCGTGATCGACTTCTGCAAAAGATATCAAGTCACCCTCGGCCAGATCCATCCTTCTTTCTGGCGTATAATGACTATGCTTCGTTACTTCTCCAGCAAGGCCGAGGGGCTAGAGTTCACCCTCAACCACCTCATCCGATTGTATCGGCCTCAGCTTTTCCGAGGGCTGATCAAGCTCCAACGCCGATCGAGCAAGGCCTTCTTCGCTAGCAATGACGATGATAAGGACCGGGGCTGGATGAGGCGGTTCGTGTGAGTGAGGACCTCAGACGTCATCCCCGAGGATAAAATGCCGTTCCCAGAGAAATGGAACCACGATCGTAAGTGAAGTCCTTTTCCCAGTGTCTTCTTATATTTCGTTATCGCATTGTGTGATGCCTTTACTTTTTTGTGGTGGTTGCTTGGATTCCCCATGAGATCCACGACCTCGAAGATTGGGTACAAAAATTAGCAGCGACCTCCTCGTATGATGAGCGCAAATGGCGTGACTTGTCGAAGGGAAAATGGGAGGCCAAACACCATGGTAAGTCCTTCTCCCAAGTTTTTTTTGACGCTTTCCCTTTTACCTGAGATGTCACCTTACTCATACCTGTTCTTCATTCATGTAGGTATTCGAGATTCCTCCGAAATGAGTCCAGCCCCGCCTGGGAAAGAGACCGAGTCCTCAATTCCAAAATTGGGGAAAGATAACAAGAGAAAAAGGTCTTCGAAACCCGAAGACCCCCAAGACATGAGGGCCCCTACTCGAAGGCCAAGGAGGAAACTCATTCACGTGGACGTAGACTCAGTCCATCAACTAAATGATGAAGAAGAAGACGAGGGCGAAGAATCGGCGCTGGTGACCCGAGCCAGGAAGCCAGTCGAAGCCGTCAAGCCCTCCGAATCGGAAACCCTGCCTCGTGTGAAGAGGGTCCGAAGAAAGGCATAGGCAAAGCCCCCGAATCACCTGAGGTCGATATCGTCCCTTCGCCTCCAACAAGAACACCAAAGGGGACAAGTACTGAGATACTTGGATCTGAACAGAGCGCCCCGAGCGACATACTCGGGGCCATGACAATAGGTCACTCTCCTTCTCTACCAACTTATTCTGAGGAGGCAATAAGGGAAGCTCAAGCTCTGCAAACGCCTGACCCAAGCGGAGTCCCGGTGAAGAAGATCCTTTCCGGGATTGCTTTACTGGGGTCGATCAACGACGCATCTACCCTCTTCGAAGAGGATCACCGTCTTTTTGCTCGGGTAAGCATTAACTCTTATTGCTGCAATTTCTTCTTCTTCCCTTACCCTAACTGATATCTCTTTTTGTGCGTAGGCCATTACCAGGTTCAGGGCCGAGCTGAGCCAATGTGAGGTCGAGCTCAAGAATTCCTTGGCAGAAGGGAAGGCCCTGAGGCTCCTTTGCAGCAAAAAGGAGGAGGAGCTTAAGGACATTCGGGCAGACTTGGCCGAAGCTCGTCAAAACGAGGCCGAGCTGGACAAGCAGGTAACCATCATTTTGCAAGAGTATAGTCTACTTGACCTAACTGTGGAGGCTAACACTTCAGTGTCTCAGCTGCAGCAAAAATTGGAGATGATCGGGCAGCTTCGAGGGGAGGTCGATCAAGTTAAGACCGACTGCAACCAGTGGAAGGAAAATATGGACCGACTTGCTGCTAAGAAAGAGGCTGCTCTAGCCCAACTGGCCTCGGTTGAGACCCAGCTCCGTGGTGCTAAAGTGAAAAATCTAGCCCAGGCCAAGAAGATCGATGAGCTCGAGGCCAAACTTGCTGCAACTGGGGCTGAGATTGCTGAAGCCAGGGCCGAGGTCGAGAAGACGAAGGCCACAGCTGAAAAAACCATTGCTGTGTACCTAAGGGATGCTGAGGCTGCTCAAATGGAACAAAGAGAAGCCTCCAACCGGGAGAAACGGAGCAATGATTTGGCTAAGTGTCAATCCTGGAGGGAGACCCTCGAAGAGATCCATGCTCGAGGTTTCGACCTCACCGAGGAGATAGCCCAAGCAAAAACGCTCGAAGCCGATGCCAAGTTTCTCGTCTCCTCCGACGATGAAGGCAGCCAAAGCGGGTCCGATAATGAAGTTAGGCCCGAAGAGGAAGCTGCTCTCGAGGGAGAGACCAGCCCTGGGCATAAATAGGATTTTCCTTTCTCTTTCTGTATTTTACCTTTTTTAAGACCTTTTATCGGTCTCTTGTATATATCTTTTTTCCGAGTATATAAAAGAAGAATTTCTTTGAATATTTTCTCGATGTTTCCTATCTTATAAAATTCTTGTAATGACTCATTCTTTGAACTGTGTGTTTGAGATTTTATCTCAGATGTTTTCTTCGAAATTGCCGTGGTCGAGTTCGAATAAGGTTCAAACTTTTGGGCATAGACCCTTACGGGCTCGTGTCGGATAATAGTAAGTCCCCGAGCCATAATCAAGCTTTTATTTATTTAGGCTTGGGATAATCGAACCCTTGGGTGGTTCGGACCGGGTATGAACAAGGTCTCAAACCCTAAGTGTATTAGCCCTTAGGCTCTTTAGATCGGGCCATTATGGCCTTTAAGAGATGGCTAATATTTCCCTTTTCGGATTAGAAGACTTAGTAAAAATTTATTTATGCATTTTTTACCCATTGGGTTTTTTGAGGTTTCGGTGTTGATCGGAACCCTTTGTTTTTAGTACCTTAGCACAAGTTCGTATTTGAATAATTTGATACCTCATAAGGTTTTTCGAGGGCTGACTTTATCGAAGCCTTTTGATTATTGTGCCGAGGGTAGCCTTTATTTAACCGATTTTCTGAGAATTCGAAGGCCTATTTTTATAGCGGAATTCAGATGTCTCTGATTCGCGTTATTTCAGCCGGAGCCTTTAATATGGCCGTAGCCTTCGAGTGTGTCTCTTGGACTTGTTTCCCGAGAACATTTCGAACTTATCCGAAATGTTAGTCCCCGAGTATGATGGCCTTGGCCTTTGCGTCGAGGGATGCCTCTTTGAGGTCTTGTAAATTCGAGTTTAGACAACTCGAGCGTGTTGACTCTCGATGACAGTCCCCGAGTATTCGAGGTGAGCCGTTTCTCGCAGAATCAAAAGTATGGAGCGCGTATAGTAGCAAATTTCTTTGGGACACAAAGTGTTTGATATAGAAAGAATGCTTCTTTGAATAATTCAACATGCATACATGTTTTGCCATGGGGGCTCGACTATTCTACACAGACACGGTTCATCTAACCGTTTGACCCATTACAACGTTTTGCTATTGAGGTCCTTTTTGGAGCGAAGTATTTTTCTCGAAAATATAACCTTCGAGGGTGATGCCCCCCCAGTATTCGAGGTTGATTGAAAAGAAGCCTTGGATACTGTTGAATTCTCCCTAGGTAGCACATAGTTGTTGCCTTGTTAAAAAGCTCGCCGGAAAAACCCGTTTGGAATAAAAACCGATCTAAGGGAAAAAGAATACAACGCGTGCTTTAAAACCTAAGTTCTTCGTGTAGAAAGGTGCCCTCGACGTCTTTGATCGAACATCTGCAAAGAGTTAGTCTTAAATACAAATGGAGTAAAAAAGAGAAAGTCATACCTTAGCAGTAATATCGTTTGAGTAATGATACATTCCAATTGTTTGGCAATTGTTCGCCTTCCATCGTGCCAAGTTTGTAAGATCCTTTTCCGATAACTCCGATGACTCGGTGCGGTCCTTCCCAATTTGGGCCTAGTTTGCCTTCATTCGGATCTCGAGTATTGAGGGTAACTTTTCTTAGAACCAAGTCCCCGATTTCGAAGTGTCGAAGGTTGGTCCTTCTATTATAATATCTCTCGATTCTTTGCTTCTGCGCGGCCATCCGAACAAGCGCGCTTCTCATTTTTCATCTAATAGCTCGAGGCTAGTATTCATAGCCACGTGGTTTGATTCCTCCGATGCGTGTCGAAATCTGGCACTGGGTTCCCTGACCTCGATTGGAATCAAGGCCTCGGAGCCATATACTAAGGAGAATGGGGTTGCCCCCGTGCTGGACTTCGATGTCGTTAGATATGCCCAAAGAACCTCGGGCAGAACTTCTCTCCGTTTCCCTTTAGCGTCGCTCAACCTTTTCTTCAAGTTTTGAATGATATTCTTGTTTGTCGACTCGGCCTGCCCGTTTCCACTCGGATGATACGGTGTTGATAAGATCCTTTTTATTTTGTGTGCTTCGAGGAACTTCGTTACTTTGCTGCCGATGAATTGTTTGCCGCTGTCGAATATGATTTCAGTAGGTATCCCGAATCGACACACGATGTGGTCCCAGATAAAGTCAATAACTTTTTTTTCTCTGACCTTCTCGAAGGCCTATGCTTCCACCCATTTAGAAAAGTAGTCAGTCATAAACAAAATGAATTTAGCTTTACCTGGGGCCATTGGTAGAGGGTCGACGATGTTTATTCCCCATTTCATGAATGGCCATGGGGACAGGACTGAGTGAAGTTGCTCTCCGGGATGATGAATCATCGGTGCAAACCTTTGACATTTTATCACATTTTCTAACAAACTCCTTACTTTTTCCATGCTATCCCAGTAATACCCTGCTCTAACAATTTTACGAATCAAAGACTCGGCGCCAAGTGATTCCCACAAGTGCCTTCGTGGATTTCTCGTAGAACATAATCGGTGTCCCCGACCCTAAACATACTGCCAATGGTCCATCGAACGTCCTCTTGTATAATGTTCCATCTTCATCCAATGTGAACCTAGCAGCCTTGGTTCGTAGAGCCCTCGACTCTTAATGATCCGATGGGAGTTTTCCATTTTTCAAATATTCGATAATTGGACGACTGTCCCTGGGATAATATCATCTTCTTCAATTGATGACCCCAAGTTAGCAAGTGCATCGGCCTCACTATTTTGTTCTCGAGGCACATGATCTAGAGTCGACTCTTTTAAGCGGTGCAGGTTACCTGTAGCTTGTCCAAATATCTTTGCATCCTATCCTCTCGGACTTCGAAGCTTTTGTTTACTTGGTTCACCACCAACAGAGAATCGTACTTGGCTTCGACGACTTCTGCCCCCAAGCTTTTAGCTAGAACGAGACCTGCAATCATGGCCTCATACTCGGCCTCATTATTGGTCAACCTAGAAGTTTTGATAGATTGTCTAATAGTGCTACTTGTAGGCGGATTCAAAACGATGCCGAGCTCGGACCCTTTCACATTCGAGGCACCGTCTGTGAAGAGGGTCCATACCCCTAATGATGTACCCGATTTTAGCAGAAGTTCTTTCTCCACTTCGGGTACGAGGGTTGGTGTAAAATCGGCCACGAAGTTAGCTAAGATTTGAGACTTGATGGCCGTTCGGGGTTGATATTTGATATCGTACCCGCCAAGTTCGACTGCCCATTTGGCCAATCGGCCTGATAACTCGGGCTTATGCAAAACATTTCGGAGAGGATAAGTGGTTAACACACATATTGGGTGACACTGGAAATATGGATTTAGCTTTTTAGATGCGCTTATTAAAGCAAGTGCTAATTTTTCTAAGTGTGGGTATCTAGTTTCAATATCTCCTAAAGTACGACTTACGTAATAGACAGGGAACTGCGTACCTTGCTCTTCTCGAACTAGTACCCCACTTACCTCTATCTTGGACACTGCCAAATATAAGTAAAGCTTTTCATCTACCTTCGGAATGTGAAGCAGAGGTGGGCTCGATAAGTATCGCTTCAATTCTTCCAATGCTTGCTGGCATTTCCGGGTCCATGCGAAATCATTTTTCTTTTTGAGTAAGGAAACGAACTTGTGGCTTCGACCTGATGACCTCGAAATGAATCGGCCCAAGGCGGCTATCTGTCCCGTTAGCCTTTGTACGGCTTTCACACTATCTACGATAGTGATATTTTTGATGGCCTTGATCTTGTCGGGGTTGATTTTGATTCTTCGATTTGATACCATGAAGCCGAGGAACTTGCCCGAACCGACCCCGAAGGCACATTTTTCCGGGTTAAGCTTCATGTTGTACTTCCTCAAGATTTTGAATGTTTCCTGCAAATGAGTTAAATGGTCCTTTGCGCGCAGGGACTTAACCAACATATCGTCAATGTAAACTTCCATTGATTTACCTATCTGTTCCTCGAACATTCTGTTAACTAGGCGTTGGTATGTAGCTCCAACATTTTTTTAGCCCGAACGGCATTACATTGTAACAGTATGTTCCAAACTTAGTGATAAACGAGGTCTTCTCCTAGTCCTCCGGGTTCATCTGAATTTGATTGTACCCAGAGTAGACGTCGAGAAAGGTAAGGATCTCGTGGCCGGCCGTCATCGATCATGCGATCGATGTTAGGCAGTGGAAAGGAGTCTTTAGGGCATACCTTGCTTAAATCCTTATAATCTACGCACATTCTAAGTTTGTTCCACTTTTTAGGGAATACAACTACGTTGGCTAACCATTCGAGGTATTTTAGCTCCCGAATAGACCCTATTTTAAGAAGTTTAGTTACCTCATCCTTTATGAATGCATGCTTCACCTCGGACTGGGGCCTCCTTTTTTGCTTTACTGGTTTGAACTTGGGGTCGAGGCTTAGCCGGTATGTTATTATTTCCGATGGGATCCCCGTCATGTCTAAATGGGACCAAGCAAAACAATCCATGTTATCGATAAGAAATTGAATGAATTTTTTTCCTGAGTTCGGGGGTTAACCACGTTCCCAGGTATACCTTTCTCTCGGGCATATACTCGATCAATATGACCTATTCCAGCTCCTCGACCGTTGACTTGGTTGCATCTGACTCTTCGGGAACAACGAAAGTTCGAGGGGTAAGGAAATCCTCCTCTTCTTCTTCTTCTTCGATTACCTGTTTCTCCGATTCGGTCGAGGCTGGGGACGGTAACTGCTAATTGGCCGTCTGCTTATCTTTGGTGCTCGATTTTTCCGAGGTTGAATGCGCTGGTATCGGTGTCACCTCATCGACTTCAAACATTTCCTTTGCAGCGTGTTGTTCCCCGTATACTGTTTTCACACCATCCACTGTTGGGAATTTCATCATCTGACGAAGGGTCGACGGTACTGCCATCATGTTGTGGATCCATGGCCTCCCGAGTAGTGCATTATATCTCATGTCGCCTTCAATAACATGGAATTTTGTATCTTGGATGGTCCTGGCCACGTTTATTGGTAGGATTATCTCCCCTTCGTTGTTTCGCTTACCATGTTGAAGCCGTTTAAGACCCGAGATGCAGACACAATTTGGTCCTGCAGGCTGAGCTGCTCTACGACCCTCGATCTGATTATGTTTGCTGAGCTACCTGGATCCACTTGAACACGTTTAACTTGAATTTTATTTAACAAAATAGAAATTACCAGGGCGTCATAGTGCGGCTGGGAAATTCCTTCCGCTTCCTCGTCATTGAACGATAGGATGCCCTTGGGGACATAACTCCGAGTTCATTTATCTCTGGTAATTGACACCTTGGTGCGTTTTAATATAGGCCCTTGTGGAACATCGTCACCGCCAACGATCATATGAATTACATGTTGCGGTTCTTCCTGCTTATTTTTTCTGTTTGCGTCTCTTTCTCTGAAGTGATTCTTAGCTCGATTACTGTGAAACTCTCCTCATTGAACAATCGAGCTACCTCCTCCCTCAGCTGCCTGCAGTCTTCGGTCCTATGGCCATGTGTGCCATGGTATTTACACATGAAGTTTGGATTTCTTTGAGAAGGACCGGTTTGTATAGGTCTGGGACACCTGATGTCTTTGATCGCTCCAATAGCCGATACGATCCCCAATGCATCGACACTAAAATTATACTCCGATAACCGAGGTGCTTCTGCGGGATCGGTATGTTTATCAAAACCATTCTTACTCATAAGTGCCCGAGAATTCTGTCCTCGATCGTTTCTTCGATCATTCCGAGGAGGATTGCGCCCCGAATCATTGTTTCTTCGATCTGCGACATATGGCTGATACCGTTCCCTATTTGATCTTAGTTCCCTGTTTGTATACCTCGGGGCCTTAACTGCCAATCTATTTGGATGAACTGAACCCGAGGGGGCTCCTAGCTGGCCGTCCTCGACCCTGATCTTCGATTGGTAACGATTATGTACATCTGCCCAAGTCACAGCTGGATACTCGATCAGATTTTTCTTCAACTATCGTGATGCGATCGAACTCCGCTCGTTCAACCCCTGCATAAAAGCTTGCACGGCCCAATCATCTGAGACAGGTGGTAATTCCATTCGCTCCATTTGAAATCGGGATACGAACTCTCTTAGCATTTCATCGCCCCTCCGTCTTATCTTAAAAACGTCCGATTTCCTTGTTGAAACCTTTATAGCCCCGGCGTGTGCCTTTATGAAGGCGTCTGCTAACATAGCGAATGAATCGATGGAATTCGGTGGCAAGTTATGATACCAAATCATTGCTCCCTTTGACAAGGTTTCTCTAAATTTTTTCAATAAAAGTGACTCGATCTCGTCGTCATTTAAGTCGTTTCCTTTGATCCCGCACGTATACGAGATATGTTCATTAGGATCGCTCGTCCCGTTGTACTTAGGTATATCTGGCATACAGAACTTTTTGGGAATAGGCTCCGGAGCCGCACTCGGAGGGAATGGCTTTTGTACGAATTTCTTGGCATCCAAACCTTTCAAGACCAGGGGTTCCCCCGATATTTGATCAACACGGGAGTTATACGTCTCCATTTTTTTGTCATTATCCTCAATCTTTTTCTCCCCTGACTCGATTCTTTTGGTAAGTTCCTCGAGCATCCTCATAATCGTGGGATCAATCCGCGAGCCATTACCATTCGATCTTTCTGGCACCGGCTCAGTTCAGCGAGTGACTTCTGGTTCGACCACACTTGGAGTTTAATGCTGACTTTGAAGCTGAGCGATAACAACCTGTTGAGATTGTAGCATCTCGAATATTACTTGGAGGCTAACTCCCCCATCTCCTATACCCTGTGTTCCTTGGCCACCAGATCGGACTTCCCTGCGTACACTACCCCCGGGGTCTGCGCCTAAGTCCGCATCCAAAGCAATGTGTGAACTGACATCGACTGGTTCTACAATCGGCACTTCCCCAGGGTTAATCGATGCTACACCGGCTCCCGGAGCAATTACATTGTTGTTTTCCCCGTGAAATCCTAGACCATCATCGCCATGTACGGGTGCATTTTGTAAGTTTGACATGTTTTAACCTGAGAATAAAAATTCTTGACAAGAACAAGTGTGAAAAATAACGTGTGTTATCAGAATCAGTACTGAAATAATCACTATTATCTTCAGCCCCACGGTGGGCGCCAAACTGTTTACCTCGAAATACGAGTAACAATTAAACTTATTTGTAGTTTTAAAGATACGTGATTTGATTTAATACTAATTAATAATCAAGAAATCAAGCGTATAAGTTAAAGAATTAAGTTGAATCAAACCAGTGCTTAAGCAAATCTTGACCTCGAGCTATGATGGCCTCGAAGTAGGTCAACAAGAACAGTAAAGTAAGGACAATAAAGTTAAGAGACAACTCTGAAGAGTAATGAGCAAGAAAGTAAGAGAGTATATTGTTTTGCCAATGATTGAATGATGCGTTACAAATGATTGTTGTCCCTTTTATATAGTAGGGAAACTCTAAATAAGGTACATTTCTATTTACAGTAAAGAATCTTATTGGAACAACTGTCTAACCGTCTAGTACAAATCCGTACTAACTCGTACAAGTATATTCCGGAATTTACGCCATGATCTTAGGGCCAACGGAGGGAATCTCGCTCTTTCTGTTATAAAATCATAACGGTATCATCTCGAGGTTGGTCGTACTCGGCCCCGGTGTTCATTGAGCAATCCAATCTTCGAGTATAATATTCTGCCCTCGGGCTCGAGCCCGGCCCATATCGAGTTTGTTCCTCGATGCGAGCCCTCGAGCCTACAAAATCGAGGACACATGATTTTACCGTATACAAAGTTGCTCTTAAAGTAAAGAGTCTAGGAGTATTTGTTGAGAACAAATTATGATTAATATGGTCAATTTATTATTAATTAATGTTAAAAGATGGATTCCTTAATACGTGCCAAAACAACCAAAAAATCAATTAATGTAAACCGTAGGGAGTAGTATCTTCTCCATTTCAATTTATATTTCTTAGCGCATGAAATTTAAGAAAAGTAAAAATGACTTTTTAATCTTGTCATCTTAAACTTTATAATGTGTTATGTACCGAAATACTCTTGAATTTTTGATCTTAAATATACCGTGTGAAATTTTGAAGTGAACGAGTTACTAAATATAAAAAAAAATACTATATTTTTTTTAGACAGACTACATAGGAAAGTAAAATATATAAAGTAAAACAGATGATATAATATATCAATTAGCATGACTCAAATTATCATAAAACTGCGATTGAACTTAAAACTACCAGTAATATACGTTGGCATCCAATGACGTCAACTAACTTGCTTTTGTCTTTCAATATATTTTTTGGTACGTTGCAATATTTTCCAGGTAACAATTCGACCGCATTTTGAACAGGAAACTATCATTTATGTCCATTTATAAGCAGCTTATTACAAAAGTTAATCAATTTATTATATATTCGTAATATTATTCAAATATTACTAATATTAGTTAATTGCTATTTGTATCCAAAAAAGGTCAAATTTTTGCTTTTTTTTTAAGTGGGTGTTATTAGAATAGATTGGGTACATCTTAAGGAGCTTGAATCTTAGTTTTGGGATGATTTGGTGGAGTTTTGAAGTGGTTTGAATTGAAAATTCGAAGTAGAAGGTGAACATGAAAAAAATGATGTGTATCACTTGTGTATCAAACATGTATCATATTTGTATCAAATGTGTATCACATGTATATCCATGTATACCTACATGCGTGATACATGTTTGATACATGTGTCGCAGAAGGATTTTTTGGACTCGATTTTAACTACGAATTTTGATACCGAATCAGTCTAAATCACCTCCAATTTTCATCAAATTTTGTATATTGACTCATCTATATAATTTCAATGAATTTCAACCATGCCCATTGAAAAGGGTTCTCTTTTGCTTAGATTTTTGGAATGTTGTATGTGTGTGTGTATATATATATATATATATATATATATATATATATATATATATCATCACCTTATTTGTATCTTATTCATGAAATTTCCTTTCCGTCTTGCATCTAATGTTGTTGTTCATGCTTAAAATATGGAAGGAGATCTTTGCGTTTAATTCTTGGAGAGAAAAAACCTAATTTATTTGGGGTTTCAATTTTTATATGTGCTTGGCTACTTTTGGTAAGTTTATGATTAATAGTTAGAGGTTAGTAAGTTGAGACTTATTTCGGACATTTCTATAAGATTCACTTTTGAATATTTTGAGTTTTAAATTACTCCCTCCGGTCCAAAATAAGTGATTTTTTGGCCTTTTTCTTGTGGTCCAAAATAAGTGATTTTTTCAGATTTCAAGAATGCATTAATTATTTTTTTCCTACATTGTCCTTGAAGTAAATGGTGTTGGAATATGTGTTAGGAGTGTTTATGTGAGATAGTAAAGGTTAATATAGTCAATTTCATTACTAATTAATGCTAAAAGGTGGATTTTTTAATTTGTGTGAAAACATCCAAAAAATTACTTATTTTGGATCGGAGGGAGTATGTTTTAAGCATGCTTATAAGTTTATANAAACACGGATAAGAACATTTCAATTACCAGCTAGCATGAGGAAAATACATCTCTATGCCCACATGTCAAATATGCATGTCCAGTTAATGATTTCACGTCGATATCCTCCAATACTATCACCTCAGCACACTCAGGATGCCTAACTCGATTACCCACATAATCACACACACAAAATCAATCAACACTATACGGGTGCCTGGCTTCAATGTCCCTCACCATAGCACGTGTATATATATCATAGTGCTTGCACTCCCTGCTGAACTTGATTATTTAATTCATAGATACCCTCTTAGTAGATCTAAATTATGGTGAAAAGAACAAACACCTAGTCAAACACTCTAGTATCTTGTGAGAAATCATGAGAATATACTCTTACATGTGAACTGAGTAGCACTTGATGTAGGCCTTGTGTTTGTCCTGTGTAAAAAAAATTGAAATTAAGGTGAGTAGCATGTACCTACATGTTTAGTTTATGCGCAATCTGAGAGCCATATCCTCGCATTCAAACCTATAACTAAGTTCTATCCCGGCATCTATGTGAAAGTCAAGATATTATATGTATTTATTGCTTATCTTTCCCATTTGAATAACTTCATCTCATTCCCAATTAACCAATTCTGAATGTAGTATAATTTGTTCCTCCAAAACTGTAAATTTGAAAACTATACATCACAACANGCCTTTCATACATTGGAGATCAAGATGGCGCGTATCCTTTCATACATTGGAGATGCAAACGGCCGTGGCCTTTCATACATTGGAGATCAAATGGTCGTGGCCTTTCATACATTGGAGATCAAGATGGCGCGTAGCCTTTCACACATTGGAGATCAAGATGGCGCGTAGCCTTTCATACATTGGAGATGCAAACGGCCGTAGCCTTTCATACAAATGGAGATCAAGATAGTCCAGTCCCTTTATCATGTCGCCCTGGATGTTTTAGGGAGAGGTTGATATGATAAACTTCTTTCAAATATCTCCAGGTGCCCCCTCTGTCGCCTCGTTAAAAACCTCCCCGAGAAAACCCAATTGGGACAAAACTCGGGTAAGGGAAAAAAGAGTACGACTCGGGGGACGCCTTTCAGAAGTGGAAATACTTGAGGTGAGCGACGTTCTAGTTGTTCTGGAGCGTTTTCCCTTCCATTGTTTCCAACTGGAATGCGCCTTTGCTGGCTACTGCTGTGATTTTGTAGGGTCCTTCCCAGTTGGTGCCCAACTTCCCTTCACTCGGGTCTTTGGATGCCAATGTCTTTGCTTTAAGGACATAGTCTCCCACTTTGAGTGGTCTTATTTTGGCCCTCTTGTTGTAGTATCTTTCGACTTGTTGCTTTTGGGCTATTATTCTGACATGGGCCATTTCTCTTCTTTCCTCGGTCTCGTCGAGGTCTTGGAGTCTGTTTGTATCATTTTCTGCTCCGCTGGTGTGTGAATACCTTAGGCTTGGTTCTCCGACTTCGACGGGTATGACCGCATCGGTTCCGTAGACCAGCGAGTACGGTGTTTCCCCCGTGCTGGATTTGGGTGTGGTCCTGTATGCCCATAATACTTCGGGTAGCAGCTCGGGCCATAGCCCTTTGGCGTCCTCGAGTTTTTTCTTTAGTATGTTTAATATTGTTTTGTTGGAGGCTTCTGCTTGGCCGTTGGCGGCAGGGTGGTATGGCGTGGAAAGTATTCTCTTGATGCGCCATTTCTCGAAGAATTCGGTCATTTTTTGACCGATGAACTGTCGTCCGTTGTCGCGACTGATTTCTTTGGGGATGCCGAAGCGGCATATAATGTTTTTCCAAATGAAGGCGATCACTTCCTGTTCGCGTATTTGGGCGTACGCTCCTGCTTCCACCCACTTAGAAAAATAGTCAGTTAAAACTAATAGAAATCGTACCTTTCCTCGCCCCGCTGGTAGGGGTCCGACTATGTCCATTCCCCACTTGATGAAGGGCCACGGGGAAGTGACAGAGTGGAGTGGTTCTCCCAGTTGGTGTATCATGGGGGCATATTTTTGGCATTGTTCTCATCGGCAGACATATTCCGCTGCATCTTTCTTCATGGTGGGCCAGTAATAGCCGGCCCGTATCAGGCAGCGCACGAGGGCGCGGTTGCCCGTATGGGCACCGCAATGTCCTTCGTGCACCTCTTCGAGCACTGGTCACGTTTGTTGCGGCCCTAGACACTTGGCGAGGGGTCCTCCAAACGTCCTTTTATAGAGGTCGCGATTTATTATGCAATAACGGGCGGCCTGTACGCGTAGTTTCTTGGCTTCCTTTTTGTCGAGTGGGAGTGTTCCATCCTCCAGGTAGGATACAAATTGGTTGCGCCAGTCCCAAGTCAGATTTAAAGAGAGTACCTCATGGTGATCGACGGCTGAATGGAGGAGGGTGACCACGCTTTCTTTGTTGAAGTTCTTAGTTGCCGCGGCTAATTTTGCTAAGTCGTCTGCCTCCACGTTCTGTGCTCTCGGGACTTGTTCGAAGCGGCACTCATCGAACTTGGTCATTAGCTTGTGGACTTCCGACTGGTATTTTTGCAGCCTTTGCTCCTTGACTTGGTAAGTCCCAGTGACCTTGTTTACCACGAGCCGAGAGTCGCAATGTAGAATGAGTCGTCGAGCTCCATACTTGAGGGCTAGTTTTAAACCTGCAATAACAGCCTCGTACTCGGCTTCGTTGTTAGTCATCTCGGGGCATCGTATGGACTGGCGAATTGTTTCGCCCGTGGGGACCTCGAGAACGAGTCCCAGTCCCGATCCCGAGGCGTTAGCGGCGCCGTCAGTGTAAAGAGTCCACAGGTCGGCGTCAGAGAGGGCAGGGCGCGCCTCCAATTCCGCTTCTGGTAAGATCTCTGCGCTGAAGTCGGCTACGAAGTCGGCAAGTACTTGCGACTTGATGGCGCTCCTTGGGTGATACGAGATATCGTGCTCACTAAGCTCTATGGCCCATCGGGCGAGTCTGCCCGATAACTCAGGTTTATGTAGGATACTTCTCAAGGGAAAGGTCGTCACGACCTTTATGGGGTGGCATTGGAAGTAGGGTCGGAGCTTTCGTGAAGCTACGACCAATGCCAAAGCTAATTTTTCAAGGTGTGGATACCGTGTTTCGGCGTCCACTAGGGTTTTGCTAATATAGTAAATAGGAGATTGTGTACCTTCATTTTCGCGGACTAGGACTACGCTGACGGCAACCTCGGACACGGCCAGATACACCAGCAGTGGTTCGCCTGGGTCAGCTTTGGCTAGCAGTGGCGGTGAAGATAGGTACGCCTTTAATTTCTTCAGAGCTTCGATGCATTCTTCGTTCCATTGCAACCCATTGTCTTTTCTTAGCACACTGAAAAACTTGTGGCATCTGTCCGAGGACCGTGAGATGAACCTAGACAAAGCGGCTATTCGCCCGGTCAGTTTTTGCACCTGCTTTTTGCTGTTTAGTATCTCTGGTATTGCGTCTATCGCTTTGATTTGATCTGGATTGACTTCGATACCTCGTTGTGATACGAGGAACCCTAAGAATTTTCCTGATGCCACGCCGAAGGCGCATTTCTCGGGGTTCAGTTTCATCCCGTATTTTCTCAATATTTCGAAGGCTTCTTTCAGATGGTCGAGGTGGTCCTCTTTTTTTGTGGACTTTACCAGCATGTCGTCGATATAGACCTCCATAGTCTTACCGAGTTGCTCTTTGAACATTTTGGTTACCAGCCTCTGGTATGTAGCCCCCGCATTTTTGAGCCCGAAGGGCATTACTTTGTAACAGTAAGTCCCTTGGTGGGTGATGAAAGTTGTCTTCTCTTGGTCCTCCTCGGCCATCATGATTTGATTGTAGCCGGAGTAGGCGTCTAGGAAACTCAGTAGTTCATGCCCTGCAGTGGCGTCGATCAGTTGGTCGATGTGGGGTAGTGGGAATGAATCTTTCGGGCATGCCTTGTTCAGATCGGTGAAATCTACGCACATTCTCCACTTCCCGTTCTTCTTCTTTACCATGACTACGTTGGCGACCCACTCGGGGTATTTTGATTCTCTGATGGTGCCGTTGGCTAGTAGCTCATCTACTTCTTTACCAACCGCTTCGTTGATAGCAGCGTTGAATTTTCTCCTCATCTGTCGTACGGGTGGATGTAGTGGATCGACATTCAGCTTGTGGGTGGCGATGTCTCGCGGGATTCCAGGCATATCTGAATGGGAAAAGGCGAACAAATCTGCATGGTTAGTTAAGAATTCACAATACTTACTTGGGTTGGCGAGACCTTGCCCGATATAGGCTTTCTTTGTAGGATCGACTTTGTCCAATTGGACTGGGTCGAGGTCTTCGACGGTTGCCTTACAGGCCTCCACGATGTCGGGGTCTTTGATCACGTCCGTTATAGGGTGGACCTTAGTTCCCGACACGGCTAACTGCTATGCCTCCGCGCTCGCCCCCTTTAGCTGTTGGGTGTGGGCGCAGTCTTGGGCTATTCTGTAGCACTATTGTGCGGTGCGTGGCTCGCCTCGAATGCTGAATATTCCCCATGGGGTAGGAAATTTGATCACTTGGTAGTGGCTTGAAGGGACCGCTCGCATGGCGTGTATCCATGGGCGTCCTATGATGACATTTGTACGCCGTTTCTTGGTTCATCACGTGGAAAGTTGTTTCCAGCGTGACTCCTCCTGCTAAGACGGGCAGTGCTATTTCTCCGGACGTCCGTTCTACTGCATTGTTAAAACCAGTTAGTGTTATGCAGCACGGTATTACCTTATCCTCGAGTCCCATTTGTATGAGGACCCTTGGGTGGATAATACAGGCGCCGCTTCCGTCATCGATCATGACACTTTTAACATCCGTATCAGCGATAGTAAAGTGATAACTAAAGCATCATAATGAGGAAAAGACAAACCGTCGGCATCGGACTTATCGAAGGTGATACTATCTTCGAAGTCCTCATACCGTTCGTGGGCGATGGTCCGCTTTAGCCTGTGTGTGGTGGCGAGTTTGACGTGATTGATCGCTGCCTCGTCGCCGCCTCCGACAATCATGTTTATCGTGCGAGTTGGGGAAGGTGGCTTTGGCGGTCCGTGGGACTGTTCCCGTCCGCGTGCAAAGTTTATTTTTCCTTTGTCACTGAGTAGCTCCCTTAGGTATCCCTGGTTTAGCATCCTGACCACTTCTTGCCGTAGGCCGATACAATCTTCGGTTATGTGCCCTTGTTCCTGATGGAACTCACACAGGGCGTTTGATTTCCTTGTGGCAGGGTCTGATTTCATCTTTTGCAGCCAGTGCACCTTGGTGCCTAGCTTTTCCAGTGCGTACACTAACTCTGAAGGAGACACACAAAAGTTATGGGCCGTTAATAAAGGGGGCGTACCTCTTTCGTTTCGTAGTGGGGCGACGTGTCGCTGTAGTGCGTCTATGTGCCTTGGGGGAGGATGGGAGGATCTGGTGTACGGCTGATGTCGCTCTCTGTTGGAACGAGGGAGTGGTTCCCGTCGTCCTTCGTTCCGTCGATCTCTCCTCGTTTCTGAATGTATCGCTGTTAACCGTTGGGTCGGCCCGTTTAGGTCATCCTCGTCCGCTCGCACCTCTGCGCAATAAGCGTTATGGATTTCCTCCCATGTGGTAGGGGGATATTTCATGAGGCGGCTCAGCAGTTTCTTGGTTTCCCTTGAACCATTTCTGCTTAGCCCGTTCTGGAAAGCGGCGACTGCCATACCCTCCGATACATTTGGTAGGCTCATTCTTACCCTGTTAAACCTTGCCAGGAAGTCCCTGAGTCCCTCGCCTGCGTTTTGCCTGATGGCGAAGATGTCGTTTACCCTGGCTTCTGCTTTCTTCGCGCCTGCATGGGCTGTGACGAATTTATCCGCCATTTCCTCGAACGTTGATATCGCTTTAGCCGGTAGCTGAGAGTACCATGTTAAGGCCCCTCCTGTCAACGTCTCGCCAAACTTCTTCAGTAGTACTGAAGGTACCTGTTCTTTTGATAGGTCATTGCCTTTCACGGCAGTGACGTAGTGGATCAGGTGGTCCTCGGGATCGGTGGTTCCGTCATAGACCCTCAAGTATGGAGGCATTTTGAAGGTTTTAGGGGTGGAGTGAGGAGCAGCTTCTTCGGTGTATGGTTGTTCGACGAATCTTCCTACGTCGCGTTTTGGTAGTAACTTGGGAGCACCGGGGATCTTGTTGACCCTCTCTTGATGTTCCTTCATCTGATCGCGGAGTGCCTCGTTTTCATTTTCTATTTCTTCCATCTTCTTTAAGATGGCTGTTAGCGTGCCATCGTTGGTTTGCGTCTCGATGGGTCTATTATTTACCAGTGTAACTTCTGGTTCACCCACCGCAGCAATGGTACCTACCGTTGGTGTAAATACGACGTTACTTTGCGGTGGCTTTTCAATCAAGCCACTTAAAGCGCTTGTTAGCCATCTTTCCAATAGCTCTTTGACCGCGGAGGGTGCTTCCGTGGCTGTAGATGTGGAAGCTCCCTTGCGTAAGACCGTCAGACCTTCGGATGGGGAAGGAGAGATCTTTGCACTTGGTGTGATGCTTGGGGTTTCATTCAGGATGCCATCGTCACTGACCTCGTTGAGAGGACCTAGGAGATTGGTTGTGACACCCATTATGGCTTTCGATCTGGCGTTGTTTTCGGCCATTTCCTGTTTTTGAGTGGTGTAGAGAATAGTGGTTGGTTGATCTCTAGGTGGATACTATGGTTTTGATTCTCGAAATCCCCACAGACGGCGCCAAATTATTTGGCTTAAAAGTTGTTGATGCACTTTGTAAGCGATAAAACAATCAAAAAAATAGAGGAAGGGTAAATCGTAAACAAATATAATAATCCTAGAGATGCAAAGATGATAATGTTTGTTGTAGATCCAGTGTTAGAAGGATGACAATGTATGTTCATAAGATATATTAATCGGAAGTAGAGATATAGAGAGAGAAAGATAGAAAATGAGAGAGTTGTATTAGATCAGATAGATCCCTCTTTACAATGTGGAGGTCTCCTTTGTATAATAGAAGACCTTCCTCGAAAGAATCAAAAAGTGACAGAGATAGGTAACGTCTTTCTAGTGTAGACGCTGAGTTCTAAACGACGCCGCTTTCGTCCTCACGGCCGAGTCGTACCCGCTACGTTGGTCGGCGTACACTCATTGGGCGCGCCCGCTGGCGTAGAGATACTGAGGGTTAAATTTGACCCTATACACAGACCAATTTAAAACTTAAAATTTGCGCTGGTGCAAAGGACGGTGTAGCCCGAGATAGCAGTAGGTGGGTTGCGATCACACAGTCTACTGGGTGGTTAAAGCTTGCCAACATAGGATACAATCCATTATCACGAAGTGTGTTTGCCATGATCGTTGCTCCCAAAAGAACATATAAGTACACGTGATCGACAAATAATAAAGTGATATTTCGTACAAAACTTTTTATTAACTATTACTAAATTAAACTAATGCTAATTATTTATTCAATTCGAGTTTCCAAAAAAGTTGATTGTGATAAATTAAACTACTGAAAGAATTTTAATATAAGCAACTAAAATAAGCAAACGAATGAAATAAGTTGGCTAGCTTAGGTTGAAATTAGTGAGAAAATATTTTAGAGTTATGGATCTGCTACCAATTCTGCTGAATTATTCACTTAATGTCACGATCCAATTGCTTCCTCCGTGAACTGTCGTGATGGCACCTAGTCTCAATGACTAGGTAAGCCTAATACATTGCGGAAATGAAACAAAAACATGAACATTAACTATTAACAGTAACAACTATCTAATAAGCAACTGAATGCTACTCGGCATATACAATTATCACTACGGAAATGTATCGAACAATACCCAAAATTCGGAGACTCGCTAGTCACAAGCTACTAAGAAGTTTTTAACTGTTCTATACATCATCTCTACAGGAAGAAAGAGAAATGAACATAGGGGGATAGAGTGGGACTCCGAGAATCTGCGGGCGCGGGCAGGTGTACCTTGAAGTCTCCAACAAGCAACAACAACTGCAACTAGTGATGAGGTTGGTACGATGAACCTGGATCTGCACACGGAAAACATGTGCAGGAAAAGGTATGAGTACACCACAACAGTACCCAGTAAGTGCCATGCCTAACTTCGGTCGAGTAGTGACGAGATCAGGTCAGGACCCTACTGATATAAATATAATGAAATAAGACAAAATGAAGTATCACAGTAAAAGTTAATACGGAAATCTAACTGGAATAGAACCAACGAAAAACAACAGCTCAGAACACGGTGATAACAACAGGGGATCTCCCGGGATACCGTCCCGTAGTGCCAAACGTAAATGTGCAGGGGGATCTCCCGAAATACCGTTCCGTAGTCCCAAAGTAAATATGCAGTGTTGGGGGATCTCCCGAAATACCGTTCAGTAGTCCCAAAGTAAATATGCAGCTCAACCAATATAAACAACAATCACAGCAAGAGAACCCACAGTTTAGACTAAGTTCAAAACAAAGAAAGCAGGTAATTTCACTAAACATGCTGCACAGAGTTCAAATAGGCAGTTAAAATACGTAGGCATGCTTTTCTAATCTAAACAGGATAGTACATATGCTAGTGTAGTTCAAACAAGGAGAAAACATGTTATGACTTAGTGAAAAACGGAGTTTTTACAACAAATAGCCCGTGTACGTACTCGTCACCTCACGTACACGGCACTCATATATCAAACAGTACCAAATCCTAAGGGGAGTTCCCCCACACAAGGTTAGGCAAGCCACTTACCTCGAACCAAGCTCAATCAATCCGAAACAATGCTCTTCCCACGAATATCCGGCTTCGGATGGCCCAAATCTAACCAAATCAATTACATAACGTAAATATAGCTATAAGCAACTAATCTAACTAATAAAATCGAAGCTAAGGTAAGAAATTGGAAAAATTACCGAAAAAGCCTCCCCGGGCCCACGTCTCGGAATCGGATAAAAGTAACAAATTATGAACATCCATTCACTCACGAGTTCACTCGTACCGGAATTATCTGAATCCGATGACAAAATCCGAATCAAAACTCGAAATCTTAGTTGAAGCACTTCTTTCCATTTTTCACCCCAAATCCGAAATTAAATGATAAAATTAAGGATAGATTAGTGGGATATAACCAAAATCAAGTTAAGAATCATTACCCAATTGATATCTCTTAACATCCCTCAAAAACTCGTCCAAATCCTAGCTCCCAAACTCAAGTTTTGATAAAAATGGCCAAACCCTCATTTTTGAAATGTTTAATACTGCCCAGGTGTTTGTACATCCTGATCGCGTAAATGAGATGCTATCGCGAAGAGGAAAATCTGATGGCTCATGAACTGGGCTACGCGAACGCGTGATGAAGCACACGAATGCGGAAGAGGGAAAGGCAGGCTTAAGCGTTCGCTAATAGGACAATGCGAACGCGTAGAGGAAATGGTCACAGAACTCCCGCTCCTAGTTCTACTACGCGAACGCAAATAGGGGGATGCGAACGCGAAGGAGGAGGGGGCAGACTTCCGCGATCGCAAGCGGGAACATGCGAACGCGAAGAACAATTAAATCATCCTCCAAAATTGCGCTACGCGAACGCGTAGGAAAAGGCGCGAACGCGATTAAGGAAACCAGACACCAGCAGTTCTGCAATTTCAACAATTCCGGAAATGATCCGTTAACTACCTGAAACTCACCCGAGGCCCTCGGGACCTCAACCAAACATACCAACAAATCCTAAAACACCATACGAACTTAGTCAAGCCCTCAAATCACATCAAACAACGCTAAAAACACAATTCACCCTCCAATCCAAACTTAATGAACTAGAAACTTCCAAATTCGAGAACCGATGCCGAAACCAACCAAAACACGTCCAAATAACCCCAAATTTTGCACACAAGTCATATTCAACACTACGGACCTACTCCAACTTCCGGAATCAGAATCCGACCCGGTATCAAAAATTCTACTACCGGTCCAAAACTCTAAAAATTCGACTTTCGCCATTTCAAGCCTAAATGAGCTGCGAACCTCCAAAACACAATCCGGACACGCCCCTAAGCCCAAAATCACCTAATGGAGCTAACAGAATTGATAGAATTCCATTCCGGAGTCGTCTTCATACAGTTCCGACTACAGTCCAAATCTTAAGACTTAAGCTCCCATTTAGGGACTAAGCGTCCCAAAATACTCCGAAACTCAAACTGAATCTTCCCGGCAAGTAACAATAGCAGAAATAGATACAGGGGAAGTAGTTAATAGGGATCAGGGCTCTAACTCTGAAAACGACCTGCCGGGTCGTTACACTTAAATTGACTAATTAATTTATTTGTTTATTAATTGATAAGGTTAATATTTTTCAAAAAATATTTTGAGTCCTCACTCGCCTATTCAAGTTAACCTAATGGGTATATTTATATGGAATTAGAACTAGCGGAATACAGTAATAATTTCTATAAAATAATTAAGTGTCATGACCCAAAATCTCACCAAAGGTCGTGATGGCGCCTAACCCACTTGTTAGGCAAGCCAACACTCAATAAACTATAATGAAAGCAGATTATTAAGTCTTTGATAGTGTCATGATAATTGTAGAAAATCAGAAATAGACACAAAATTAATATCATAAATATGAGTATTTAAGACAGGATCTAAATACGACAATAACCGTCTAACAATGCCAAAAACCTAGTATGGCATTGTCACGAGCATCTAACAATAATGTAAAGTATCAACTGAACAACAATGTTTGTCTGGAGTGGAAATAGATAGACAAAAATAGATAAGTAAGGAGGGGGGCTCCATGAGCTGCGGATCAGATCAAGTAAAATAACTCACCACAAAGTCTCCATTAGATCTCCTACTCCGCTGGATGAATACCACTGTTACCAGCCTTAGAACCCGTACCAAAATATAGTATTAGTACAAAATTACAGTACTCAATAAGTATCAAGTCTAGCCTCGACGAAGTAGTGGCGAGAGGTCGACATCGACACTTTACTAACAATCCAATAATTAGGTGAAGACATTAGTAAGGCACGAAATAAGGCATGATATCATTAAATAGGTGCGAAAGCCAAAAATACCTTATGTGTAGAATTTAGGCATGCTTTCCAGATAAGGAGATCAAATCAAATATCAAATACTTCCATTCTTGCATAAAGGCATGATATACATCAACCAAAAGCTATATAAAAACTACTGAATGAATCTAAGGAATACTTTTTGTGATAAAAAGCTCAACATCGCTCTTCTCTCTCTCTATCTCTCTAACAATCAAAGCCCTAATTCAACTCCACTAGCGCCTGACCTCTCTCACCATTGCCGCCCGTTGAGTCGCCGACATACATAGGTAAGTTCTCTTGCTCTTGCTCTTTCTTTCCTTCTTGTTTTCTCTTCTTCCCTTTTCTTTCTCTCGGTACTCGTCTCCTCTCCCCCCCAAATTCATGTAGTGATTGGTGTCGGTGGGCCTCCGACCAGGCGTCATCTACCCCTTCTTCTACTCTTCCTTCTCTCACGCTTCTCTGGTCGGATTCCGGCAAGTCCGTGTACCGCTACCCTCCAGTGCCCCCAATCTTTACTTTTTCTTTTAGTTTCTCTTTCATTCTCCGTCTCTTTCTCTCACTCTTTTCTTCTTCTTTTTTCGCTTTTATCTCTTTCGCAGGCGTGGGTAAACAGCAGCCCCGCAGTCTCTCCGGTGTGTAATACTAGTGGTTTTATTGGCTCCGGCAACACAAGTCTTTACCTCCATTCAACAGCTTCTTGGCATCCTCGGCACTAATTCAGGTTCTATTGTTCTTGCCTTTAGTAATTAATATTTGTTTTTGTTAGTTTCGCCTGCCAGCCCATTATTTTGCCTTAGACTTTTGTTTCCAATTTGACTTGCCATTCTTTAGTTGTTTTTGTTTACATTTGGACTTGCTTTGATTTTCTTTCTATAACAAGGGTCTTATATAGTAGACTTTACTTCTTGCGTAGTTTATCTTGCCGCAAGTTGTAGTGGTGCTAGCGTAGTATCCATTAGATTAGAGTGGACAGTGTGAGTGATGGAAAGGTGAGGTCATATCCTCGGGTAGGGCAGGGGCGGGGGGCTAGGGTAGTAAGGGGGGTAAGGACTCCGCTAGGGTACATGTTCGGTGCTGAAATATCGGAACATTGACAGGGAATTCTATAGAACTAGGGAAGATTCTTCGGAAAAGGAAGATCAATATAACGTGTGTTCAGCAGACTAGATGGATATGTACTAGGGCACGTGAGGTTAACGGGTTTAAACTGTGGTACTTAGGGGGTGCAGGGGGGAGGGGGTAGTAGGGGCAAGAACGAGGTAGGCGTCTTAGTAGACAGGGATCTCAGGGAGCTGGTGGTTGATGTTAAGAGGGTGAACGATAGACTGATGGCTATTAAGCTAGTGGTTGGTGGGATCACTTTAAGCGTGATTAATGCATACGCACCGCAAACGGGCTTGGGAGAGGAGGTCAAGAGATAATTCTGGGAGGATTTAGATGAGGCGCGTGCGTGGTATTCCATACATCGATAGAATTTTCATAGGAGGTGATTTTAATGGCCATATTGGGGAGTCGGCTAGGGGTTATGATGATGTGCATGACGGGTTCTATTTTGGGGTTAGGATCGAAGGTGGTACTTCGTTGCTGGATTTCGCTAGTGCCTTTGATTTGGTGCTGTCTAACTCGTGTTTTCAGAAGAGGGAGGACCACTTGGTCACGTTCCGGAGTGCGGAGGCCAAGACTCAGATTGATTACTTACTCTACAGGAAGAGGGATAGAGGCTTATGCACTGATTGCAAGGTTATTCCGAGTGAGTGGCTTTGGACCCAACATAGTCTCTTGGTTATGGACTTGGAGATTAAGAGGGAGAAGAAGAAAAGAGGGTGTTTGGTCAACCTAAGATCAAGTGGGGAGCCTTGACTGAGGACAAAGCTCAGGCATTAGGGGAGAAGTTAGATATGGGGGCTTGGAGAAGTGGTGGAGACACGAGTAATATATGGACCTTGACATCGAATTGTATTAGGGAAGCTGGTAGAGCGGTGTTAGGGGACAAAAAGGGTTTCTCCTGGGGCCACAAAGGTGACTGGTAGTGGAATGAAGAGGTTCAAGGTAATGTGATAAGAAAGCTAAGAAAGAGGTGAATTAGCGGTCACGACGGCTAAGACCACAACATTTGAACGCCTGTATGTGGAACTTGGGGGTAGAGGCGGTGACAAGATACTGTTCAGGTTAGCCAAGGTTCGTGAAAGCAAAGATCGGGACCTGGACCAGGAGAGGTGCATCAAAGATGAGGATGGCACGGTATTGGTGGAAGAGGCGTGCATTAGGCGCAGGTGGCAGGCATACATCCACAAACTCTTGAATGATGATGGGGATAGGGACATCATGATTATCGAGTTGGAGAATTCAGAGAACCAGCGTGATTTTAGGTTTTTTAGACGTATTACGGTTGAGGAGGTTGAGGAGGTAATGCGGAAGATGAGTAAAGGTAGGGCGACTGGGCCAGACAAGATCCCAGTAGAATTATGGAAGGCTGTGGGATGGGTAGGCTTGGAGTGGCTTACTAGACTATTTAATGTCATTTTTAGGACTAAGAAGATGCCCGAAGAATGGAGATGGAGCTTTATGGTCTTGTTTTACATGGACAAGGGTGATATCCAAAATTGTAATAACTACAGGCGTATCAAGCTACCGAGTCATACTATGAAAGTGTGGGAGAGGGTGGTGGAGAGGAGGGTGAGGAAGAGTGTGTCTATTTTGGAGAATTAGTTCGATTTCGTGCCGGGATGTTCGACTAGTTTTAAACCATTCATCTTGTAAGGAGGTTGATGGAGCAATATCGGGAGAGGAAGAGGGACCTACATATGGTGTTCATCGATTTAGAAAAAGCTTACAATAAAGTCCCAAGGGAGGTTCTATGGAGATGTCTGGAGGATAGTGGTTTTCCGGTAGGGTACACTAGGGTGATTAAGGATATGTACGATGAAGCAAAGACTCGGGTAAGGATTGTGGGAGGGGACTCAGACTATTTTCCTATGATGATGGGGGTTACATCAGCTTTCAGCTCTTAGGCCATTTTCCTTTGCCCTGGAGATGGATGTGCTAACACGCCACATTCTGGGGGAGGTGCCATGGTGTATGTTTTTCGCAGATGACATAATGCTAATCGATGAGACGTGTTGTAGGGTTAACGATCAGCTGGAGCTATGGTGGCAGACTCTGGAGTCTAGATGTTTCAAGTTGAGTAGGACAAAAACTGAATATTTGGAGTGCAAGTTCAGTGTGGGGATGCAGGAAACAGAAGCAGAGGTGACGCTTGATACACAAGTCATCCCTAAAAGATATTGTTTCAAATGTCTTGAGCCTGTTATTCAAGGGAACAGGGAGATTGACGAGGATGTCACGCATCATGTTAGAGCGGGATGGTTGAAATGGAGGCTCGCGTCTGGTGTTTTGTGTGATAGGAATATGCCACCTAGACTTAAGGGCAAATTCTACAAAGTGGTAGTTAGGTCGACTATGTTGTATGGAGCCGAGTGTTGGCCGGTCAAGAAATCACATGTCTAGAAGATTAAAGTAACAGACATGAGGATGTTGAGATAGATGTGTTGGCATACCAAGAAAGACCATATTAGGAATGAAGTTAGTGGGGACAAGGTGGGTGTGGCTCCTGTAGAAGACAAGTTGCGGGAATCGAGGCTGAGATGGTTCGGGCTTGTGAAGAAGAGAGGCACCTATGCCCTGATGAGTAGATGTGAGAGGTTTACCATGGTGGGTCAGAGGAGATGTAGAGGGAGGCCTAGGAAGTACTGGGGCAAGGTAATTAGGCAGGACAAGGCACTACTTTAGCTTACCAAGGACATGACCCTCGATAGGGAGGTGTGGAGGTCGAGGATTAGCATTGTGGGTTGACAGGTAGTCGAGAGTCTCTTCTAGTCGTACTATTAGTATTAGTACTAGTCTTGTATTATCCTATTCCGAGTTCTTGTTGCCAGAGGATGTGGCATTTTTGCTTGTAGTTTTCGCACTTCTCTTATAGCTTCGTATTCCTGGTTTTTTTGCTATTACATGATGTGCTATTTGTTTCTGTTATCTTATTTCCTTGCCATTGTCACTGTTTGTTTATTGTGTCCTTTTCACCATTCTTGAGCCGAGGGTCTATCGAAAATATCTTCTCTTCCTTCATAAGGTAGGGGTAAGGTCTGCGTACACATTACCCTTCCCAAACCCCACGTGTGAGATTGCATTGAGTTTGTTGTTGTTGTTGTTGTTGTTGTTGCTGTTGTTGACTGAATCTAAGATATATAAATGCATGCTTAGGATCCCTTCTCAATACCTCACAGCATAAATTCATGTGCCTGGCATAGGCCACGTGTTCAAACCAAGCACAAAATCTGAGTGCCAACACTTACAGCGCCTAAAATAACATTGGTAATCACCTGATTCTGGAGGGACGGATCCATATGCAAGCGTTGATCATTTTACAATTAATGATCATCATCCAATAATCAATATTCCCTCATAGTATTCGTAGTGCCAAAATCCTCAATTTTTCACAATAATCAATTCTTCACTCATACATATGTGTATGAAATAATATGATAAAGAAGCATCGGACATAAAAATAAAATGCGGATAAAAGCTCTTATGGCTAAATGTCTATGGCTAATCATGTAATTAAATTTATCACAACGGCTCAATAAGCTATTTCAACATGCATAAGTCTAATCATATTATTTATCACAAGTATATTGAGCTTTATAACCACCAAAGCATGGAGCAAATTGGACAAGTATATGACTATCAATTAATAGTAAAGCTCAACATGGCAAAATAATCCTTTATGCCCTTTACAAAAAGTCATAACTTTAAGCATGTTTCTAATTCATAATTACGTATCATAACGTAATCATAAAATCAATTGAAACATGGATAATAATTTTACGTAATCTAATTCAAGCTTATCACAAGTTAAACCCTGCCGGATACGGTCATAACCTAGCTACGTATATACATCGGCACCTTGCATATATGTGGCTCCTAAGTCAAGTAGAAAGTAGCATATATATATATATATATATATATATATATATATATATATATATATATATATATATATATATATATATCACATATGGAGAGAATTTCCTCTTACAAGGATAGACAAGAGATTTACTTCCACCCGGTAAGCTTCAACCTTCCAAAATTAGCTTTTCTCTCAAATTGACCTCCAAACAACTCGAATCTAGTCAAATATAACTCAATAACTTCAAATAAAGCTATATAAATCAATTCCAAATAATAAAATTTTAATCTTTAATCAAATACCTAAAAGTCAATAAAAGTCAACACAGTCCCAAATGATCAAAACCCAAGTCAAGGGATAATCCTGATTACCCATAACCCCACGAGCCCAAAAATATGATTAAATTCTAAAATCGAATCCAAATCGGTACTTAATCCCCCAAATTATACCCTATTAAATTGTAAACAAAACCCCAAATTTCTCTTTCAAATTCTATAATCTAAGTGTATAAATCCATGGGAAACAAGATATATAATCAAAATCAAGTAGAAATCATTTGCCTTCATAGTAGAAGTGAAAACCTTCCAAAATTGCCTCTTTAAAGCTCCAAAACTCAAAATAGTAAAATATGAGCTAACCCTCGAATAAATAAGTCTCCAGGCATGTTGTATCTGCGAGCTCATGCTTGCATCTACGAGATTTTTTCTCACAACCAGCCTTTACACCTGCGACACACCTGCAGTATCTTTGGACTCGCAGGTGCACAAACATCCTCGCTGGCATGGCAATGCATCTGTTTAACAACATCCGCACATGCGGCCTCTCTGTGCCCCTTTGTCCACAGGTGCGACATCGCACTTGCGAACCAAACCCTACAGATGTGATACACCAGCACCAGTAATGCCAAAAATACCAAAATAGTTCGGAACCATATACACAGGTGCCCCATCCAATCATATCAACAAGTCCTAATACCTTATCCAAACTTATCCAAGGGTTTGAAACACCATATAGAACATTAAAATCGACAATAGAAGATAAATCCATCTCTTAACTTTCAAATATTCCAGCTTCGCCAAAAGCATCCGAATCACACTTAGACGTTCCGGATCACAACCAAACTTTGCACATAAGTTTCACTCAACTAAGTGAACCTATCCAAGGTCTCAAACCCATAATTGGAGTCCGATAACACCAAAGACAACTTCCGGTCAAACTTAAGCACTCTCCAATTCTTCTACTTGCCAACTTTTGACAAATAGAGCCAACCTTCTAGCAACCTCTGAATCCAAATCCAAACACACGCCCAACTCCGAAATCACCATACAAACTTATGGAAACCATAAAATTTCGATTCTGAGTTCATTTACTCAAAATTTTAGTCTTGGTAAACTCTTACCACTTAAGCTTCCAATATTGAACTAAGTGTTCCAATTCACTCCTAAGTCTTCTCAGAACTAAACAAACCATCCCCTCAAGTTACAAAATAACATATAAACATATAAGAAGCATCAAATAGGGTAACGAGGCTGAAATATGCAAAATAACCGGCTAGGTTATTATATTTCCCCCTCTTAAATAAATGTTCGTCCTCGAAGGGTTTTATAATCATACCTGGAATGTCAAAAAGATGAGAATATCTTCTCTACATATCATGCTCGGTCTCCTAAGTCACTTGCTTGACCGGTTGACCTCTCCACTAAACCTTTACTGATCCAATCTCTTTTGATCTTAACTTCGGAAGTTGCCTATCCAAAATGGCCACCAGCTATTCTTTATAAGCCAAATTCATTCAACTGCATTGAACTGAAATCTTATACATGTGACATGCTTGCGAAGCATGAAAACATGAATTACTGGATGGACTCTCGATAAGCTGGATGGTAAAGCAAGTCTGTAAGCTACCTCACCAGCTCTCTCTAAAATCTCAAATGGACCAATATATCGAGCGCTCAAGTTGCCCTTCTTTACAAATCTCATAACGCGCTTCAGAGGCGAAACTTTAAGAAGAGCCTTCTCACTCTCCATGAAAGCTACATCACGAACCTTCCTATCGGCATAACTCTATTGCATAGACTATAGTGTAAGAAGCCTCTCCTAAATCAACTTCACCTTTTCCAAAGCATCACAAACTAAAGCCATCCTCAACAACCTAACCTCACCAGGCTCAAACCAATCGGGGAACAATAACGTCTCTCATATAAAGCCTCATACGGAGCCATCTAGATACTAGACTTGTGGCTGTTGTTATAAGAAAACTCTGCCAATAGTAGAAACTTATCCCACTAGCCTCCAAAATCAATAACACAAGCTCTTAACACATTCTCAAGGATTTAAATTGTCCACTCGAACTGCTCATTCGCTAGAGAGTGAAATGCAGTATTAAGCTCCACTTGCATACCCAACTCTTGCTGAACAACTCTAAAAAGTGCAATGTGAACTGAGTGCCCCTATCCGAGATGATAGAAACTGGAACACCACGTGAACTGATAATATTAATGTAGATTTGAGACAACTTCTCTGAAGTATAAGAAGTCATGACTAGAATGAAATGTGTATATTTGGTCAATCTGTCCACAATAACCTAAACAACGTCAAATTTCCTCAAGGTCAATGGTAATCCTACCACGAAGTCCATAGCAATGCGCTCCTAGTTCTGCTATAGTATTGATAAGTAGGAATTTTGACCGCATATTTGCTCTCTTTTACTTGCGTTTCAGCTCAAAAATGCTCAAAGGAATTCCCGAGAACTAATGAAATGTGCTTTTGTGCAGGAATATTTGGAAACGAGCCAAAGAAGTCAAAATCAACTCATAAAGGAGTCAAAAGTGGACAAGGACCAAAACAAGGCAAACAGGCCCATAGTGCGGACCGTACAATACTGTGTACAACTGCAAAACAAGGAAAAAACAATGTCAGTATTTCTTCAGAGTATGCGGAGCGCACAATTATAGTGCGGCCGCAGAAGAGGAGATTCAGAGAGTTAGTTTTTGGGCAAGCTGAACATATGCGGACCGCACCATAATTGTGCGGCCGTAGGATGACAATTGCGGCCGCACTCACAATTGTGCGGTCCGCAGAAGACAAAGATCAGAGAGATGAAACTTTAAGTTTAAGAAGAAATACGGACCGCACCATTTTTGTGTGGCCGCATAATCAAGAGCGCGGCCACAGTAATTTTTATGCGGTTCGTAGAAGTCTTGCTCAGCCAAAGTCCAAGTTCAAGGAGTGCGGACCGCACTAGAATTGTGCGGCCGCCTAACCTCCGCAGGGGCATTTTCGTCAGAAATTTTCAGCTTAGTATAAATAGAAATTTTTGTCATTTTTAGGTTAAGTTTTGTTTTGGTAGAGCGCTTAGCCATTTTTCTTTACTGCTTTGAGTAATATTGTACTAGATTAGCTTCCAAACATTAGATTTTTTTCTCTAATCAATTATTATACATTCTATCTTATTCTTCATTTTTCATGAGTAGCTAAATTTCTAGCTAGGGTTGTGGTTCAATCCTAGTGTGGGTATTTAATAGGTGTTTGATATAGGGCTTGTTTGTGATTGGGTTAGTGATGTCGCGCCCCCTGTTTTTGCCCTTTCCCTCGCGGGGGGAGAAGTTCGGGTTTCGACATTCATGGGGGATCGACTCGTTTCCTATTGGGAATTGGGTATTTGAAGAGTCGCCACCTAACGATTTTTGAGGTGCGTTAGGGCACCTAGAGCGGTTAACTCTTAGATTGGTTTGCATTACAAGAGGTTAGGGTAAGGGCTCAAAATAACCTCGAGGGGAAGGTGTTAGGCACCCCTCTTGGTCCACAACTGTGGGTCCCGTCCGAACTTACACTTACGAATTAGTCCATTAACAAAATAAACAATTTAAGCAAATAATCGCAAGCAGAGCATGTTGGGCATTGTATAACTCAAACAATAAAACAAGAACTTAAATAGGTTATGTGCATAAAAAGGGAATGTAGAGCTTCAGGTAAAGAGAATTTGGGAAGAGGGAGGTTCTAGGTTGGTTAGCCTATAGGATCACATCAGTATAATGCCCAGTAATCACTCCTCGGGAAAGGGGCTACGCGTGGCATTAGCGTACTGGTCATCATATCCATATCTACCCTTCCCATCCCCTTATTGGTCATGCAAAGCGAGTGTTTGGTCAACGATTTCTATTGCGTGCTGCTACCCGTCCCTTCTTAATGGTCTTGGAGGGAGTTAGGACCTCTACCTATAGGAGGTTCTAGATGCACCCCTAAGGTTTTAAAAGGTGAAAATTCTAAGGTGACAATCAAAACACTTAGGACTTTCAGCACGTAAAAGGGGGCAATTAGAGGCTCAGAGTTTCCTCCCAAACAAACACATAAGCAGCACGACTCAAGCACAGTTAAGGTCTTTCATTAGACAATGTCCTAAGGCAGGATATCTAGGTGAATGTGCAAAACAGAAACAACCTCTTTTAGACTCAGAAATTACAACCCTAGCAATTGCCTATGGATTTTTTAAAGCCTGTTAGGATCAGAAAACATTAAGCAATAGAAACAGTTTCAGAGATGCATTTGCTTTGAAAACGCCCTAAGGGATTGCCTATACGCGGAGTGCTTATTAGCACATTTGTATAGAAACAAAGCAGGTTTTGAAACAGACTTCGTTAATACCTATAGGCATGATATCTAATGAGATTGAGGCAGTTTGAAAGAACTTGTTTCAAGAAATATGAAATACTTAATAAAACAAATTCAGAAATGAACTAGGCGGGGACTAAGTTGATTTATTTAGACTAATTGGATTGATAGGCGGAATTTCAAATATGGTTCCCTATAGGCACGATGTCTACGTTTGTTAGTCTAATTTTAAGACATGCAGACATAAACACTTGCCACAACATAATTTTGATTAATTTCTATAGGTTGCATCTATCAGTTAATCTGATTGAAGGCATGATTATTTAGAACCTATAGGCATGGTTTCTAAACATGACAGAATGTAAAACCTTATAAACATGATTTCTACTTGGGGAGGCAATTTAAGCATGAAGGCGTAGGAGCATGATTTATATTGGAAAAACAATCAGATTTAAACATGAAGTCCTAGGAGCATGATTTCTACTTAGTAGAGCAAACAGATTTAAAAGTAAAGTCCTATGAGCATGATTTCTACCCGAATTACCCCACAAAACATGTATCTACCCACCCTTTTCACTAAATACCCCAATATCTGTTTACAAGTTATTACAGACCAATGAATGAATTACATAAGTAAATAAAAACTCAAGAAGCTATTCTATAGGGAGCCTCCGATTAGGCCCAGATTTCCCAAAGCCTCCAATGGCCTTAAATGCCTCAATTCCATAGACAAAGTCAGAGTCTAGGTGCATGAAAGTTCCCTAAGGATCTCAAGGATCCCGGGCAGTGCTTACACCTAGACTTAGTAACCAAAGATTGAACAAGTGCAGTGTGGAAAGGCCAACCTCAGTATGCCAGAGTTCAGAGGGTTCTCAAGAGGATCCCAAGGCAGTACATATACTGGAGTGGGCAAAACTTATTGACTAAGAGTAGAGTGAGAAGTGATGGACACAAGTTGAAAGGTTTTAGTAGAAAACTGTATTAAAACAAAAGTCTGTTTGAAAGTAATTTAGTAAAGCAATGGAGACTGTTTGAAAAGAGATTGAAGGAATGAAAAGAGATTGAAGGAATGAACAGAAGTCCACACATCTTAGGATAGGTTAATACAGGGACAATTCACAGAACCAAGTAAACTCAGTAGTCACACACAGGGGTCAAGGGGTTTGGGATATATAGAACACTTGACTGCAATCACATAACCCAGTAAAGGTCTAGGACTGGTTTAGACATGCTCAGAAACAGCTGACCAGACATAGTCACAAAACCAGGCATGAAGAACATAACCACATAGAGGGGTGATAGGGATTTGGGGATTCATGGTGGTAAACACATAACAAGTAAGAGATGATTGGTGTAGACATGCTCAGAAACAAACAGAAGGAGAAATATACTGACCTCAAGGGAAGGGAAGGTATGATAACATGCTAGTAATGCAACCCTCTACTACAAGTTTCACAACAAAACCACAAATAGAAGCAAACTAGAAACAAGATGAGCTGAAACAATGAGAGAATCATATTGTTGTTAGAACTTTGAATTGAAACTAGGACATACTAGTAAAGAGAGTAGTGAGAAGACTGAAAGAACAAGAGAGCATAAATGGTTAGCCTTGGCTTGCAGCCGGCTAACTTAGAGCAGTAGCAAGTAGCACAAGAGAGAGGGCAGAAATTTTTAAGTATGAGAGATAGTTTTGAACCTAGTGTTCGTCCCTAATGTTAATGAAAGACTAAGGTATTTATAGGTTGAAAACAAGTAGCAAATAAGGTAAAAATCAAAGTTCACCAGTAATTAAGGAACTAAGAATCAATCAGTCAGGAAATCAAGGTAAGTACTCGCATGTTATTTCTACTGATTTTTACCTTGTAATAGAGGCCAGGTTCAACACACTTCAATCAAGGAAAGACTTGAGCAATCAATTAATAGCATAATTGACCATAGAATAAGGTCAGAAAACATTCTACAAGGTAATAATCAGTAGAAATAACATGCAGAATCAGTGAAAGATCAATCGCAAAGATTCAAGGATGAAAGAATAGAAGATAACACTGATTTAGCACCACTCTATAAGAACAAGCACATGGTAAGCAAAAATCAGAACCCTAAGAGGTCGGGTAGGACAAGAATCACATATAAAATTAGGGATTCATGTAGAACATTGTCTGAATTAGTAGGCTAAGCATGATACAGGTAGGAGAAGTGAAGAATCAGAAACATCGGTGAGCAAAAATCACACAATAGGCAAGGATAACGACAATTAGGAAGCCTAACAAGCAAACATAGGGCAAAAATCACAAAATCATAGGAACATACAGATTAACTGAACATATTATCAAAACGACACTCAGAAACCCAAGGTTAAGACTAAGAAATTAGGGTTTTCAACATAGACGAGTTGAAAAAGGAGAAAAACACAGAATCAGTTGAGATATGCAAAGGATAGAGGTTTAAACATGAAGAATTGATTTAAACAGAGTGTAGAAAAAGTTCCGAAAACCCTAACTTTTAAAAGAAAGTAAAACAATTCGCAATCGATGATTTTTGCAAAAGAGGTTTGAGAACGGTGTAAAACATAGAAAGAACAGACTCGAATCATTGAAAAAAATAGCACAGATCTAAGAAATACAAACGAAAGTTAGGGTTCCAAAGGAAACCCAAATAGAAACGGAAAAACCTGTTTAGAATCTCAAAGATCGTAACAAATATAGTGTGATTTGGCTCAAAATCACACCGAAGAAGCCATGAACAGCCAAAACAACAACCCTAGATACAAGTCGGCGTGGCCCAGGGCTGGTGAAGGCCTCAGAGAAGATGAGCAAGGCAATGGAGGAGCCATTGGAGGCTTAGGAGTTGAAAGGTAGTCACCGGAGATGACTTGAGAAGGGGACGGTGTTGATACCCAATTTTTCCCTGTATATTTTTTATATGCAAAATACATTCAAAATAGTATATATATGCATATATAAGCATGTCCAAGTGTTTTATTATTTTTCCAAATTTTTAAAGATTTTTAAACCAATTTATTGCCCTATTTTAACAGTACAAAACCAATGGTTATTCCCAAGAATATCATTTTTGGTGATTCACTTATTTTATCCTTATATATGTACCAAAATATAGCTAAGGTAATTTTTGCGCATTTTTACAAATTTATTTAGTAATTTTAAAGCTAAATTGCATACAATTGCAATTTTAGCCTATTTTGAGATTTAATAGCATTTTATAATTATGAAATTGGTTCCAGTATTTTTATTTTAATATTTATATATTATTAATTAATTTAGTACCTTTAATTTGTTTCCAGAAATTATCTTACTATTTTTTATAAAATAAAAAGGGAAAAACTGGCTATTTAAAAGCTAGCCCTGTTTCATTTCAATTATAGCCCAAACCAACCCCCAATTAAAACCCAATTTCAATCGTAAAAGGGCTAACCCAATTTCGATTTAACCCGCCCCTGACCCAACTAAAACCTACCCGACCCAGATCCCCTCTTATCCTAGCCGTTGATCTCTGAGATCAACGGCCCCTATTCATTCTTGCCTTTTTTATTCCAAACGACTACCCTAATACCCTCATTCCTCATCTATCAGCCGCCTCTAAACACCCCACTCTCTCAAACTCTCTCGAATGTTCTCAAAACCCTAATCGTCTCCTACCGTCTCCAACCTCGAAACCACCGGAATCCATGGCTTCTCAGGCTATGGGAGGCTTAAACTCACCTCCCTTTTCTCTTATACGCTTGGTACTCGAAGGTTCGAGGTCTGACCTCGAATGTGTTCGTTCAGATCTCCACCGATCCAAGGTTCTACGACCATCTCCTACTTTGCTCCGGCGTATCCTGGTCTTCTAAGCCTGATTCTGATCTTCTCCGACTCAGATCGGACCTTTTCAAAGCCTTTCTCATTTTAGGGTTCTCCTGAAACCCTAACTATTCGAGGTTTTCTCCGATTTTTCTTAGATCTGTTGTGTATCCATGCTCTATTTGAGTTTTCAAACGGTTTCCCCAACTTTCTTTCAAAAATTACTTTCAAAATCGATTCTTTTTCGATTTAGGGTTTTCTGAAATGCTTAAAATGTTTCTCCGACTTTTCTTTTCCCTTTTTTGTGTGTATTTGTCTCTACTGTGCTCATATGTTTCCTTTCTACCACACATGTTCTTCTGTGCTTTCTAATATTTCGTTTTCTTACTGTGTCTCTATACCCTGCTGTCACATGTTTATCTCAATGTGTTTCCTATATCATGTTCTCGCATGCTTTCTACTGTGTTCTTGTGCTTTTTCTTTTATCATGTTCTTGTGTGGTCTTTTACTGAGTTTTATACTCCGTTCTTGAATGTTCTCTACTGTGTTCTATATGCTCCACGCTTGTGTTTCTTCTACCATGTTTTCCATATTATGTTCTCATGGGCTTTCTACTATGTTCTGGTATTTCTTGTACTATGTTCTGCTATACTATACCTTTCTACTGTGTTCTTTGATATTTTCTTTCTACTGATCCTTGTTTAGGTTTTTTCTGAGAAAAAACTTTCTTAAGCATGTTTCTTCTACTCTTTCTACTGTGTTTGCATGTGTTCTCATGAGTTTCTGAAAGAAACCCCTAAGCCTGTTTCGACTACTTGCTTCCTCATCTCTGTATTTGATTCAAGGTGGAAACCCTAGAATTCTGGGGTTCTGCCGAGGTTTGGTCATGTGATTGAACTAGGGTTCTATTTTAGAACCCTTGACTCTCTCAGACTAATTTTTGAGTTTTTGAACTAAGTTTGAACTTCTTTCTTACATACAACTCTGAACTTTTAAATTTCTTCTATACTAGACTCTTCTACTGATTGGCATGACAATTCTTTCATGTTTAAACGTGTCTGTATGCTTTATATGTGTGATAAATCTTTCTTCAAAGAGGTTTTCAAACTAGTGATTGACTCAGAATTCCTTTTTAATAGGTCTAATTGATTGTTTATTGATTTTCCTTAAGTGAAAACCTTTTCCATCTTTCTTACTTGGTTCATTCATACAAAATCTCAGACCTTGTGATTTCTTGGCTGTTAATTGATTTTCTTTCCTTAAATTGTACAACCGTGCATTTCAGAGACCTTGTCCTTAAATAACCTTTATGTATTTACCCTCAATTGCATGCTTTACACAGTTGTGGGCACTGCCCGGAGTCCACATGAGGCTCTTAGGGAACTCTGATACACCCCAAATGAGAGAAAGGCTTTTGAAATCGGATCTTTGGTGTTGGTTCATCTCATGTTTCAGACAAGGAGCCTGAATTAGGCTCCCCTTGGTTGTACTTTTAATTTCTGATGTAATTTTGCTTTTCTTATTCCATTCTGGGCTGTAATAACTTTGTGATAAACCTGCGGGGATGTTTAGTGAAAAGGGAGGGGTGACTATGCATGAAAAGGGTAGATAACTTGCCTATAGGAATCTCTAATTTCATTGTTTTTCATAGAGTTACCATGCCTATAAGATTTCTGCACTTTCATATAGTTACCATGCCTATAAGATTTCTGCACTTTCATATACTGACCATGCCTATAAGACTTATGCATTTTCATGTAGTTATCATGCCTATACTATTTCTGCATCTCATTTAGCTATCATGTCTATAAGAAACTCTACATTCTCATTTAGATACCATGACTATAGGGATTCTGCACTTTCATGTAGATATTATGACTATAGCTTCTACACACACACGTAGAGAATATGCCTATAGGTCTTTTCTGATTCTTGCATACCCGCTTTTCGCTAGGCAAACGTGTTTATAGGCCTTAAGTAAAACAATGCAACACCTAGATATCATGTCATAGGATTTCTGCACTCTTCTATGTCTATAACAATGTTCTAAGTTGGCAAACACATAGAAAGCATGCCTATAGGGGTTCTAATTAAAATCTGAATAGCCTCACTCGCTTATGAGTCTAAATTTAGCAGTAATAATGCGTTACCAACAACAGAACTCGTGTTTTCTTAAAATTCATTTTTAACGAGCAACTTCCCTTTAAATCAGCATGTAATCAGTTCATTTTCTTATTTTTGAAATCTGTAGACATCATGCCTATAGGTTTTCGTCTATCACTTAGGCAAGCCTTAGGGTAAAAGTTATAAACTGCAACAGTCTTTATTAATTACAACCAGCGGGCAGGTCTAACTCGGACTTCTTATCTGAAAATATGTGATAAATCAGCCTGCTTTAACTTTTAAGTTTAATCAGACCCTAATCAGTACGTGCAAGACATGCTAAACTATATGCTTTCTCTGATCTAAGGAGGTCTGTTTGAGCCTTGTGTGTTTGAATGCCTTTCCCATATTTGCTCTATGTGTTTTGATTGTCGCCCTAGAATTTTGTCTTTTTAAAACTATAAAATCTCATACCCTTTCCCTTTAGGATTAGTAGTCCCAAATGCCTCCAGGACTAGGATTGGGGCGGGTAATAGCATGCAATAAGTGAAACGAGACCATTCCGCGTTTAATACCTTAACGGGGTGGGAAAGGGTAGATATGGATATGATGACCACGCGATAACACCACGTGTATAAGTGGTTACCGGGTGTTGTGTGGGGTGATCCATATTATTTATAAACCTAGGACCCCCCTCTCTTTTACTTGTTTATTTCATTGTTTATTTTCAAATTTCTCAAACTATTTTTTCTCTCAAAGTTCAGCTTTTCTTTCGTTTCTTTTCACTCCATCTATTTTTAACCTTTATGTGAAAATCCCCTCTTATTTGAGGCCTTATTTGTCTATATATTATTTGTACCCTAAAGTCACAACAATAGCTTGGCCGGGAACCTTACTAGTGGATTCTGAAGGGGGCCTAACACCTTCCCCTTGGAATAATTTCAAGCCCTTACCCAATCTCTGGTTATCCAAACAAAACCCTTCTTAGTGTCCTAATGCACATTAATCATTAGGTGGCGACTCTTCACGTCTCTTAAACCCAATTCCCAAAAGGGAACGAGTTGTCCTCCCAAATGTCATAAACCCGATTTTGCGAGGAAAAGGGGGCATCGACAGCATGGCGACTCAGCTCGGGATAATGTTTTAAGCTTTTACCATTTCAAGCTATCACTGTGACTTTACATTTCTTACGTGTCTTCATTTGATTAATCCATTTAAGCATTTAATTCCTTCTCCTACTGCAAAAACTGACTTGTTTCTTTGTTTCTTTCCTTTATTTCTTTACTGCTTTCCTTTACTACTGTTTTTAAATTACAAGGAATTGTTGTAATTATTGCTTTTGTAACGTGAAAATACATGACAACTTGTTCTAATTATTGCATAAGCATGTTTTCAACATCATATTCCACTCGTGCCAAACAAAATACCATAGCAACGCTTATAATGAGTGGTTGCGCCCTTCCAATATTATCACCCCCTAAATTCGGCAAAGGCATATTTGCGGTAAAACCAGTCGATCAACGGTGTAGTTGACGGTTCCGCGCCTTTCCCTCTTGAGTTGTCCGCTCAAGGGTACCAGTTTAATACCCCATAGAAACCTTACTCTGTTTAATTGTTCATGCATCATGGTCAAACCTAGCCGAGTCGGTTATGTTGTCCGCATAATGACTCTTTAAGATAGCCTTGTCCAAAGTCCACTGGGTTTTCCCCAAATCCGAACGGACACTACCATGTTTTGTGCATTTATTTGGAGAACTAAAATGCTTTTATGCTAATTGTTTATACTAAATAGTCGAGTCTGGTGGGGGTAAGGGCCTAACCTTTTTGTCTTGCAGAAATATGAGGCACGAAGTCCCCAAATTCTGCATGGTCACCCACATCCACCCCAACTGCTAAGCTGGTGGAAGGATCTTCATTCCAGCGATCAGACTCTTGTCTGGAAATACCTAGTAAACGTACCTTCTCTCTTGGGAATTCAACCCAACAGCAAAATCATAGAAGCTACCACCCTATTCTGGGATTCTGATAGGTCTGTGTTCCGTTTCGGAGACATTGAGATGACACCCCTGCTCGAAGAAATAGGAGGACTGGCTGGTATACCGTGGGAAACTCTGGGTTTATTGATGCCGGAAAATCGCAAGGGTAGAGGTTTTCTCAAGATGATGGGTCTAAAGAAAAATCCAGACTTGACATGTTTGAAGGAGTCATACATTCCCGTTGACTACTTGTACGAGAGGTACGGTCACAGCAAATTTTACCGTACTTATCCTGAAGAGTTCGCCCTTACGTCATTGGGGCATATTCATCAAAGGGTCTTTGTCTTCATGTTCTGTTTCTCGGGGATGATAGTGTTTCCAATGAAGAAAGCAAGAATCCATACCAGGCTAGCTATGGTCACCAAAACTCTAATGGAAGGAATTGACGGAGAACCATTCAGTTTTGTGCTGATGATCATTGCAGAAATATACCGAGCCCTAGAAAAGTGTCAACAAGGGGCCAAACACTTCGAGGGTTGTAATATAAAAAATATATTAACCATATTTGGCATAAATATAGAAATTAAATGACTAAATTATCATAACAATAATATGGGAAATAATTATTCGGATTTTATGAATAAAAGGGAAGAAAACAAATCAACTTAAATTCCTAAAATCATGGGAAAAATTGTAAAACCCTTGTACGTGCTTATATATGCATGTATATGCTATTTTGAAGGTATTTATGCATATAAAAAATATAGGGAAAAATTGGGTGTCAACAGCTGCCCCTCGTTATCCGGGAAGGATGAAAGAGTTTTCGGGTAAAGAAATGATGGCCAATTTTGACCGAGCAAAACGGTTCGAGTGATTGGGCTGCACCCTGCTCTTGAGCTGCCTACATATCCCTGGTTTTACAGGAATCAGGCCATGTGTAGTTCCGGATTCGTCGGCGAAGTATACCGATGAAGTCATTTCAAGGACGGACGCAACATCTAGGGCTGGATAGTTGAACGGTTTTATGGAAGAGGTTAGGTTTGATATGGTCGGGAGGACTGGAGCGGGATCGCTCCTACTAGGATAGCCGTTGCTTGCCGGGTTACCTGCAGATAGAAGCAATACAAGCGCATAGTATGCATTAATTTAAACATGATGCAAGCTCCCGTTGGACCATGAGAGTTGTCTTCGGACGGTTAGAGATGACGTCCTTAGAAAATGATATCCTGGGCCATGAATTATTTAGTGAGGGATTCGCAGGCCATGAAATGACGTTCTCGGGCCATGAAAATGGTGCCTCTGAACCATGACGCCTTTGAATAATGATATGCAATTTTGAGAGATCCTCAGGCCATGGCATGGTGTCTTCCGGCTATGAGGATGATGCCTTTAGACTATGACGCCTTTGGATAGATTGGCGATATTCTAGCCCATGATATGTAATAGTATGATGTTAACAAGACAAGGCTTAGTCTTGTGAAATGGATGGTAGAGCTTAGCCCGATCGAAAATTAAATGAATAGTACTAAAATAGAGCAATATTTGTGCAAAGAGGGACATTGCTTAGTCCCATGCAGATGGGGAGGCAAGGATTAGCCTCATGCAAGTATGGAGGCATGGATTAGCCTCATGGAGTCAGGGATTAGACTCATGCAAGTGTGGAGGCAGGGATTAGCCTCATGGAGTCAAAGATTAGACTCATGCAAATGGGGAGTCAGGGATTAGACTCATGCAAGTATGGAGGCAGGGATCAGCCTCGTGGAGTCAAGGCTTAGACTCATGCAAACAGGGAGTTAAAGATTAGACTCATGCAAATGGGGAGGCAGGGATTAGCCTTATGCAAATATGGAGGCAGGGATAATCCTCATGGAGTCAAGGATTAGACTCATGCAAATGGGGAGGCAAGTATTAGCCTCATGCAGGTATGGAGTCAAGGATTAGACTCATGCAAATAGGGAGTCAGGGATTAGACTCATGCAAATAGGGAGTCAGGGATTAGACTTATGCAAATATGGAGGCAGGGATTTGCCTCATGCAAATATACGGGACAGGGATTAGTCTCATGCAAAAAGAAAGAAGCAAATAAGGGTAGATGTCTTAGCTGGAGATATGTTGTGTGATTGATAGCGATCTTGCTACACGGGTGTTATCGTTACGTCAGATGTGCCTGCGTTCAAAGAAAAATTGTAAGTTTTGTGGGGGGAAGGTTGGTTCGTGCTTCTATTGGCTGGCTTTGCTTTGCTCCGTTCTGAAAGCCTTTTGAGTTCCCTTGGGTGATACCTGACTGTAACGGAAATAGAGTTTTCGAAAATATGCAATTATTGAAAAATAGAGTTATTACTTAAAACACGGTGAAATATCACATTATTTTAGATTAACTAGCAACTGTAACACATTTTAGAGGCATTGCAACTCTCTCATATTGGAATTTTGAGGGTCCTCCTCAAAATTCTGCCCTAATTTCCTAACTGATTTCTGACTATCTGATACATGTTAGCGCTGGCTGGACCTGCTCCAGAATTTTGAGGGTCCTCCTCAAAATTCTGCCCCAGTTTCTGATCTTGGGGGAAATGAAAATTTTATTATGATATGACCGAACCCATAAGGCTGCCTACGTATCCCCTCTTAAACGGGAATCGGGTCAAGCGTAGTTCAATACATCAGATGAAGAAATGTAAAATAATCTAAGCATAGTATCTTTTGACTGCGTCTGAATTGATATGTTTTGGCCAGACTTCTCCGTCCATTTCTGCAAGTATGAGTGCTCCTCCTGTCAGCACCCTATGGACCATGTACGGACCTTGCCAGTTGGGAGAGAATTTCCCTTTGGCCTCGTCTTGATGAGGGAAGATTTTCTTCAATACCAGCTGTCTTGGTGCAAACTGTCTTGGTTTGACCCTTTTGTTGAAAGCTCTGGTCATTATATTCTAATAAAGCTGGCCGTGACGTACTGCATTCATCCTCTTTCCATCTATAAGGGCCAATTGCTCATAGCGACTTCTAATCCACTCTGCATCGCTGAGTTTGGCTTCCTGTATGATTCTCAAAGAAGGAATCTCCACCTCGGCTGGGATGACAGCCTTGGTATCATAAACCAATATGTAGGGAGTTGCCCCGGTTGATGTGCGAACCGTTGTGCGGTACCCCAACTGGGCAAAGGGTAACTTCTCGTGCCATTGTTTGTGGTTCTCTACCATTTTCCTTAGTATCTTCTTGATGTTTTTGTTGGCGGCTTCTACGGCTCCATTCATCTGAGGTCTATAGGCTGTGGAATTCTTATGCCTGATTTTGAAAGCTTCACATATAGCCTTCATCAGATCACTGTTGAGATTGGCTGCATTGTCAGTAATAATGGACTCGGGAACTCCGAATCGGCAGACAATACGATCCTTGACAAAATCTGCGATGACATTCTTGGTTACAGCTTTGTAAGATGCAGCTTCTACCCATTTTGTGAAGTAATCAATGTCTACCAGAATAAACCTGTGTCTGTTTGAAGTAGTGGGTTAAATCGGACCAATAACATCCATTCCCCGAGCGGCGAATGGCCAAGGTGAGCTTGTTGCATTGAGCTCGTTCGGTGGCACTTTTATCTTATCGGCATGCACTTGACATTGAAAGCATTTGCGGACATACTGGATGCAATCTGTCTCCATGGTCATCCAAAAATAACCAGCTTTGAGTATCTTCTTTGCCAAGACGACACCATTCATGTGTGGGCCACAGGTCCCGTCATGTACATCCTCAAGTAGCTTAGAAGCTTCCTTCACGTCGACACACCTTAGTAGACCCAAATCAGGAGTTCTTCTGTACAAGTTTCCTCCACTGTGGAAGAAGTGATTGGACAGTCTCCGGAGTGTGCGTTTCTGAGTGTGATTTGCATGCTCCGGGTACTCTCCTTGTGATAAGTATTCTTTTGATGTTGTGGAACTAAGGCTTTCCATCTGCTTCTTCCTCGACATTAGCACAATATGCCGGCTGATTGTGGATCCTTACCGGAATGGGATAAATGTAGTTCATATCTGGATGTTGTATCATGGATGACAAAGTGGCCAATGCGTCAACAAACTCGTTCTGAATTCTGGGCACATGTCGGAATTCTATCTTTGTAAACCTCTTTCTCAATTCCTGCACATGGTGCAGATACGGCAATATCTTGGAATTCTTGGTGGCCCATTCTCATTGTATCTGGTGCACAAGCAAATCTGAATCACCGACTACCAACAGCTCCTGAATGTTCATGTCGACTGCCATGTTGAGCCCTAGTATGCAGGCTTCATACTCTGCCATGTTGTTGGTGCAAGGAAATCTGAGTTTAGCAGATACATGATAATGCTGACCCGTTTCTGATACAAAAACTGCTCCAATGCCTACTCCTTTGAAATTTGCGGCTCCGTCAAAGAACATCCTCCAACCATCGTATGATTCGGTAATGTCTTCTCCTACGAACGACACTTCTTCGTCAGGAAAATATGTTTTCAAAGGTTTGTATGCTCCTCCTACCGGATTTTCAACAAGATGATCTGCCAATGCTTGTCCTTGACCACCTTTTGAGTTATATAGACGATATCGAATTCACTCAATAGTATTTGCCATTTAGCCAACTTCCCAGTAGGCATGGGCTTCTGAAATATGTACTTCAGGGGATCCATCCTGGATATGAGGTATGTAGTGTAGGCACAGAAGTAATGCCTTAATTTCTGAGCCGTCCAGGTCAAAGCACAAAAAGTGCGTTCAAGTAGAGAGTACCGTGCTTCATAAGGTGTGAACTTCTTGCTCAAGTAGTATATGGCCTACTCCTTCCTTCCTGTCTCGTCATGTTGTGCTAGAACACATCCGAAGTCTCCATCCAATATAGACAGATAGAGTAGCAAAGGTCATCCTGGTTCTGGCGGGACCAGGACTGGTGGTGTGGACAGGTACTTCTTGATCTTATCAAAAGCTTTCTAACAATCCTCTGTCCAGCTAGTTTTGGCGTCTTTCCTCAGCATCTTGAAGATGGTTCACATATGACTGTCGACTGTGCTATGAATCGACTGATGTAGTTGAGCCGTCCTAGGAAGCTCATCACATCCTTTTTGCTCTTAGGTGGTGGTAACTCCTGAATAGCTGTGACTTTAGACGGATCCAGCTCGATCTATCGACGACTGATGATGAATCCCAATAACTTTCCTGCGGGAACCCCGAATGCACACTTTGCGGGTTCAGTTTCAAGTTGTACCTCCTTAGTCTGTCAAAGAACTTCCTCAAGTCTGCTATGGGATATGCGGCCCTCTTGGATTTGATAATGACGTCGTCCACATATACCTCTATCTCTTTGTGTATCGTATCATGGAAGATGGTTGTCATGGCTCTCATGTAAGTGGCCCCAACGTTCTTCAAATCGAATGGCATCATCTTGTAACAATATACACCCCATGGTGTAATAAAAGCTGTGTTCTCTGCATCTTCTTCATCCATCCAGTTCTGGTGATAACCCGCGAAGAAATCTACAAAGGATTGGAGTTCATGCTTGGCGCAGTTGTCGATCAAAATATGTATATTCGGCAGTGGGAAGTCATCCTTGGGGCTTGCTCTGTTTAAATCCCGGTAGTCAACACATACTCTGACCTTCCCATCCTTCTTCGGAACTGGCACAATGTTAGCTAACCAAGTTGGGTACTCAACCACCCTAAGAACCTTGGCTTTGATCTGCTTGGTAACTTCCTCCTTGATTTTCAAACTCATGTCTGGTTTGAACTTTCTGAGTTTCTGCTTGACTAATGGACACATGGGATTAGTAGGCAGTTTGTGAGCCACTATGGAAGTGCTCAAACCGGTCATGTCATCATATGACCATGCGAAAATGTCCTCATACTCCTTTAGGAAATGAATGTACTCTTCCTTCTCTATTGATGATAAGTGAATGCTGATGCGGGTCTCCTTGATGGTCTCGGTGTCTCCCAAATTTAGTGCTTCTGTTTCGTCCAGGTTGGACTTAGGCTTATTCTCAAAATTTTCAACCTCCCTGACAATTTCCTCGAGTATCTCGTCTTCTTCCTCTGAATCACTATCCTCATGTTGCATTGCCTCATTACATGTCACAGTCACCGGTTCATCAGAAAAAGTAATAATAATGCCGTAGAAAAGAAAAATGTAAAGATAATAGTGAATAATAAAGAGCAAATTCATTTGATTAAAACTTGAAAAGTTATCCAGACAAAGTACGGCTCGATGAATCGAGCATTCATTTTGGAAAACAAATAAAACTTAAAACAAAATTACGGGAAATCCTAAATGCCTAGAATGGCTTATAGAAGTATATTTTTTCCAAGCTACCCAGGGACCCGGTGTGCTCGGGATGGTGTGGCTGTCCAGTTCCTGAGAACGACTCCCTTCTCCATAGTCTGAATAGTGAGGACTTCTTCTTCCTCCTCCACAATTATGGCACTGCAATCCATGTCTTCATCCTCCAAGGACAAATTCCTCAATCCTACTAGCGCTTCTTCTTTCGCGGTCCCCCATATTGTGTCAGCTTGGTGAAAAGCTTGTTCCAGACGTGGCACTGGCTGCTCAAGTGGGTAATATGGCCCGCGCCATGGAGGCGACCAGTTTCTGTACTCTTGCCATGTGTACTGGTATCCGAGCCCAAAGGTAGTACCATGATTCTTCAGTTGTATTGGTTTGGTGATACCTTGGAGGTTCTTTCTCAATCCTTTGCCGGGTTCATAACCAGACCATGCTAATATGCTTTCTATCTTGTTACTCCACCACTTGTCCTTTTCGACAACATTGACGCGTTCGATGTGATGGTAGTTTTACCGTCCTAGCCTTCTTCTATGTCCAATGGCCGGGATGGTCTGACTAGTGTAGATGGGGTTACTTCTATCTCCATGAATGATTACCTCTTGGTGGTTCCATTCAAACTTCACGACATGATGTAGCGTGGAAGGCACGACTCCCGCAGCATGGATCCATGGTCGGCCCAACAGAAGGTTGTATGAGGCCGGTATGTCAAGCACTTGGAATTCAACGTCGAACCAAGTTGGCCCCATCTGCAAGCAAAGTCTGATTTCCCCGATCGTGGCCCTCTGGGACCCATCGAAAGCTTTCACATTCATGCTTCCTACCCTTATCTCGTGGAAACCTTTGTCCAACCTTTTCAGAGTGTCCAATGGACAGATGTTTCGGCTTGAACCTCCATCAACCAAGACCCTGGCAATGAACTTGTCTTCAAATTGCACCGTAATATGCAATGCTTGATTGTGATTCCGCCCTTCGGGTGGTAGCTTATCCTCGTGGAAGATGATTTTATGGCTTTCTAGTACTTGCCTAACCATGTTTGCCATTTCTCCGCCGGTGATGTTATTGGGTAAGTAGGCCTCGCTTAACACTTTAATTAAGGCGTTCTTGTGCGCCTCAGAATTCTGCAACAGTGATAGGATAGATATCTGAGCAGGGGCTTTGTTCAGGTGGTCAACAACAGAATACTCCTTTGCCTGTACTTTCCTTCACAGGTCATCTGGCCCAGTCTCAATGATAGGTTGCCTAGCAGTGGCCTCCTTACTTGAACCTCCTAGGTGTTTAGGTGTATAGACTCTTCCGGTCCTAGTCATTCCCTGTGCCACGTCAGATTCCTTTACCTTGGCCTTCCCTTTCCGCCGAGCCTCGGTGACATAATCCCAGGGTATTGCTTTTAAGTTTAATCGGGGTTTTGGCGGATACTGTCACACTGAAGGGTGTGACCACTTCTACTTCAAATGGAGCAGAGGTGGCTGCAGGCGGCGCCACTTCTACCTCGAATGGATCTGATGCAGTTACCTCAACCTCGATTGGTGCCTGAGTCTGAACCACAATAGGGGTGAGTGTGACTGCGACCTTAGAGTCATCGCCTTCCCGAATAAGCCCGATCGACTCCTCAGGGTCCCATTCTTCATTTGTCTCTATCACATGTATACCATCACCTCTGTGATCAGGGAGGGGATTGTTGCGGACTTTAGGTGCGGCCTCCTTTGCTTGTATGACCTTGTTGTCAATTAGTGTTTGGATATTATCCTTCAATGTTCGGCACTTAGAAGTTGTGTGCCCTTTCATACCGGAATGGTACGCACAAGTCTTGTTCGGATTGACCCACTGGGATGGATTTTCTAACGCCACAACAGGAACATGAGTGACATAACCGGCGACTTTCAACCTTTTATATAATTGGTCAATGGGCTCAGCAATGGCGGTGTACTATCTGGGTGGCTTGCGGTCAAAGTTGGGTCGTGGTCTCGGATAATTTTGACGGGCTGGCGGTGATTGGAAGTGGGATGGTTGGGAGTTATAGGTGTGATGGACAGAGGCTGGTTGGAAGTATTTGGGAGATGAGGGTTGATATGTGGGCGGTGATGCTTGGTACGTGGGTGGAGGTGTTTGGTATGTGGGTGGAGGTGTTTGATAGACGAGCGGGGATTTTGGGCCCTGGGCTACAATTACTGCCCCAACATCTCTCTTCTTCGATATGCCACCTAACTGTAGTGCTTTATTCGTGGCCTGCAAAGCCTTAAAGTTTGTTACCATTCCTCTCTTGATCCCTTCTTCAATCCTTTCTCCGAGTTTGATGATGTTAGAGAATTTGTGATTTTTGATAACCATCAGCCTCTCATAATGTTGCGGGTCCTGTGCCCTGACGAAGAATTTATTCATCTGTTCTTCGTCCAAGGATGGCCTGACCTTGGCCGCTTCCGACCTCCAACGAGTAGCATATTCACGGAATGTATCAGTAGGTTTCTTCTCAAGATTCTGAATGTAGAAGACATCCGGTGCGTCTCTGTGTTGAACCTGAACCGGTCCATGAAAATCCGACGCCATGCTTACCCAATTAGATCACTTCTTGGGATACCAGGACAAGGCGTCCCCAGTAAGGCTCCTCATAAAGAGCTTCATTCGGATTTTTTCATCTTTCCTGACCCCGAAAAGTTTGTCACAATAAGTTCTGAGATGAACCCTGGGATCACCTGTACCATCGAACATTTCGAACTTGGGAGGTTTGTACCCCTCTGGCAGTTCGACATCCGGCTGTATGCACAAGTCCTCATAGTTCAAACCCTCTATTCCTCTGTCTCCCTCAACACCTTGAACTCGGCTAGTCAACTTCTTGAGTTCTTCAACCATGTTTTTGATGAGCAAATCCTTTTCGGAAGTTTTCGGTGTACAGGAGATTGGTTGGGTAGGATGAGGTGTGGTTTCCACATAGATGGGGTTGCTTTGGTGGGTGTAGTGGTGGTCATTGGTGGAGTTCTGTGGATCAGGAATGAGTGGTGGTGTGTTTTGGGGAGTGTGGTAAGTGGTAGCTGGTGGGTAATGAATTGGTTGATGGTGTTATTGCGGTGGAGCTGGCAATGGATTGAAATTCTGGGGTGGAGTTGCGTATTGATTTGGTGCGGGAGGACTTTGTGTGCTTTGAGGAGGTGCTGGGTTCTTGGCGTTCTGTTGGTTGATGTCAGGGACATTCAGGGTAAGCGACAGGTTTGCCAGGTTGCGAACTTGCTCAGGTTCTCCTTGCAGTTCCAATATCTTTTGCTCCAGCCTTAAAACCAGATCATTTGGGGCCGGAGTGCTACGACCATCAGAGGTTTCCGCATTCTCAATATTTTCCTTTCGGATACCACTTAAATCATCCATCTTTGCCTTTCCTTTGCCCTTTGTGTTGCTTGGAGGAGGAGGAGGTGGAGGGCCTCCGGATCTGGTGTGATATGCCGATGAGGTCGGTAACAAAAAGGTAACAAGTCAGTGAGGATCCTGAAATATTTGCAGTATTTAAACATATAATACGGAGATATAGATTCGCGTCCTAATTTGGGAGCCTCGTTGTGCCCGAGGTAGGCCAACGACAAGTAGATTAGGAGAACTTTTAATGCCAATAAATGCTTCATTTCATAACGTAAAAATAGACGAATCCCCTAAACGACACTAAAAATAATGATAAAAAAATGAGTCACTACTGGCACTTGGCCTTATTACATTTCAGAAAAAGCAAGAAATAAACCTAGCCTATTTGGTCCCAGAAGGACCTTCCCCAGATTCAATTTTTCGGACTCCATCATAGAGATTTCCCAGCTCGCGCAGCACCAGCAGCAAGTAGGCTCTGGCCAAGTGTCCTCCTTCAGGTCCTTCAGCGTTCTGGCAATTTTCAATCCTCTTGATGACCTTACCTTCCAGCTCCACTATTCCCCACTCCAGATATTCTAGTTTCCTGTTGGAAGTGACTGCCATCTCTTTCCACTCCTCGATCAACCTTACATTCCTCTCATGTATTTGTCGGTGTTCATTCTCAGAGTCGTGGACCCTCTTGCGCAGCCTGTTGTACTTAACCTGAGCTTCAGCTTCCTCATCTATGATTCTGTTCTCTCGATTGGTCCCTGGTGTCACCATTCCTTTCAAGCTATCCTCCAACCATGCTGGGTAGAGGGGCTCGTACCTTGCGTGATACCTGTCTGGCTCGACGATGTTTTTCTCCACGATAATCTTGCAGTGCCACATGTGCTGAGCCTGGCCCTTATAGGGGACGTCGTTGTCTTGAAAGTCTGCCCTGAAGTGACTCATCTTGACAACCCTTGGTACGACCTGCTTTCGGCCTGCTTGCCTCATAGCTCGCATAGGGACATATGGGTATATCCCTCTCAACCCGATCAACACCAAGTGCGGAGCATCCCTGGATCTGATAATAAACTCGTCCGTGGGGAACCATTCAACCATCCACTGCACCTGTTCCTCGGTTAGATTGCCGAAGAACTCTACCCATTCCTTAGCGCTTTCCGGCTGAGCAAATCTATCTGGAATATAAGTCATCTGCTTGGGATGATGGAAAGAAATGTGGTCGTTCCAGGCCCTCCGCGGAAATTCTTGGCGATAGTGACCCCTTTGGAAATGCTCCAACAACCATAATTGCAGCAATAAGTTGCAACCCTCGAAATGATTTACCCCTCTTTGACAATGCTCCAGAGCCCTATAGATGTCGGCTACGATCATGGGAACTATGGTATATGCCTGTCCATTAATCCCTTCCATCAAAGTTTTTGCAACCATAGCCAACCTAGTGTGAATTCTTCCTTTTTTCATTGGGAACACCATCAGGCCTAGGAAACACACCATGGATACAAATACCCTGCGGTGGATATGACCCAGAGAAGTGAGCGAGATCTCATCATGGTAGGTGCGGAAAGATTTTCTATGGCCATACCTCTCGTACAAGTATTCGAAAGGTACATAAGATTCCTTCAAGTCGACATTCTTCTTCAACCCCATCATCTTCAAAAATCCCCTGCCCGTACGGTTTTCTGGTACCAATAGCCCAGGACTGTCCCAAGCTAAACCCGCAAGCCCTCCAATTTCCTCCAAAAGTGGTGTCATTTCTATGTCGCCGAAATGAAACACTACCCTCTCACTATTCCAAAATAAGGTGGCAGCTTCGATCAGTTTGTTGTTTGGCTCAATATACAGCAAGGAGGGCAGTTACCCAGGTACTTCCTCCCATGTTTCTTGTCACTTGAGGAAAGGTCCTCCCACCAATCTAACAGTAGGGATGGGATGTTGCAAACCATACCGAATCTGGGGACCTCGTGCTTCATTTCCTGTAAAACAAAAGGTTAGACCTTACCCCCACCAGACTCGACTATTTATACATTTGTGATCAACATATCGGCATTTAGTTCTCCAAATTAATGCACATAACGTGGTTGTGTCCGTTGGGATTATGGAAAACTCGATGGACTTTGGATAAGACTTATCTTAAAGGATCATTATGCGGACAACATAACTGATCCGACTAGGTTTGACCATGATGCATGCACAATTTCGACCAGAGTAAGGTTTTTATGGGGTTCTAGATTGGTACCCTCGAGCGGACAACTCGTGGGGAAGGCACGAAACCATCGACTACACCGCTGATCGACTGGTTTTATCGCAAATAAGCCTTTCCGGATTTAAGGGTATTAAGTAGGAAGAGCGCAACCACTCATTAAACCGTTGCTATAGGATTTGAGACGCACAAGTGGAATATGATGCGGAGCATGATTTATGCAGCAATTAATAACATGTAGTCAAGTATTTGCACGTAGGAAAAATAAATACAGCATTTAAAAAATTTAAAAACAGTTACAAAAAGGAAACAAAACGACTAGTCAGTTTCAAGAATAAAGAGCAGTGAATGCTTAGAAAAAACAGATAGTTAAAAATTAAAATAAGGGAAGAGGGTACGGGATAAAGCATGCTTAGACTAATTTATAAGAGCAAGTTCGCCATGGTAAGAGCCTAAAGGGTATACCAGCAGAGTCGCCATGCTGTCGCGCCTCCTTTTTTTCCCCTTCCCTCGCGGGCGGAGAAGTTCGGTTTTCGACATTCATGGGGGATCGACTCGTTTCCTTTTGGGAATTGGGTATTTGAAGAGTCGCCACCTGACGATTTTTGAGGTGCGTTAGGGCACCTAGAGCGATTAACTCTTAGATTGGTTTGCATTACCAGAGATTAGGGTAAGGGCTC
>NW_017671363.1:2830-112314 GCF_001879085.1 Nicotiana attenuata | reverse complement strand
ATAGGTATGGTTTCTAAACATGACAGAATGTAAAACCTTATAAACATGATTTCTACTTGGTGAGGCAATCGAATTTAAGCATGAAGGCCTAGGAGCATGATTTCTATTGGAAAAACAATCAGATTTAAACATGAAGTCCTAGGAGCATGATTTCTACTTAGTAGAGCAAACAGATTTAAAAGTAAAGTCCTATGAGCATGATTTCTACCCGAATTACCCCATAAAACATGTATCTACCCACCCTTTTCACTAAAATACCCCAATATCTGTTTACAAGTTATTACAGACCAATGAATGAATTACATAAGTAAATAAAAAATCAAGAAGCTATTCTATAGGGAGCCTCCGATTAGGCCTAGATTGCCCAAAGCCTCCAATGGCCTCAAATGCCTCGATTCCATAGACAAAGTCAGAGTCTAGGTGCATCAAAGTTCCCTAAGGATCTCAAGGATCCCGGGCAGTGCTTACACTTAGACTTAGTAACCAAAGATTGAACAAGTGCAGTGTGGAAGGGCCAGCCTCAGCATGCCAGAGTTCAGAGGGTTCTCTAGAGGATCCCAAGGCAGTACACATACTGGAGGGGGCAGAACTTATTAATCTAGGAGTAAAGTGAAAGTGCTTGACACAAGTTGAAAGGTTTTAGTGAAAGACTGTAAAAAGGAAGTTTGTTCGAAAGTAATTTTAGTAAAACCCCAGAGGCAGTTTGAAAAGAGATTGGGGTAGTGAACAAAAATCCAAACATAACACCTTTAAGAGAGGTTCATAGACATAGCCAGTGGTCATAGAACCAAAGTAAATCCAGTAATCACAAACAGGGGTCAGGGGGGTTTGGGATTCATGGGACACTTAATTGCCAACACATAATCAAGCAAAGGTCTAGAAATGCTCAGAAACAAACAGAGGGGGTAATACACTGATTCTAAAGAAGGGAATTTCATAACATGCTAATAATGTAAACATATTAACTACAGATTTCACAGCAAAACCACAATAGAAGCAAACTAGAAACAGAATGAACTGAAGCAACAAAAGGATCATGTTGTTGTTGAAACTTTAAATTGAAACTAGAACATACCGGTAAAGAAGACAGTAAGCAAAGTGAAAGAGCATGAAAACACAATGGTTAGCCTTGGCTTGCAGCCGACTAACTTAGAGCAGCGACAAGTAGCACAAAAGAGAGCAGGAAGTTTTAAGTGTGTGTGAGAGAGTTTTTTGAACCAAGAGTTCGTGTCTTGTGTTAATGAAAGACTAAGGTATTTATAGGTTGAGAACTAGTAGCAAATAAGGTAAAAATCAAAGTTCACCAGTAGTTATGGAACTCAGAATCAATCAGTAAAGCAATCAAGGCAAGTACTCCCTTTAATTGAGGAGTTAACTCAACGGTAAGAACAAGTGATAAATAAGGAAAGAAAGCGTACATAGTTGGAGTACAACAAATAAGGAAAGATTTCAAAATAGTACAAGTATAGAACAAGTCATTAAGGCTAGCTCCAGAAAGTTTTAAATTAAGGAAATAATCGGCGAGAATCAAGTAATAATGCAGACAAGGCAAGGGAAAATTAATTTAGGCAAGCAAATTAATCAAATTAAGTGGAAAGGTAGGAATCGGGAGGGGGGGGGTTTAAAGGGAAGTGTTCAAATCAAACTAGGAAACAGGGAACGCTGAACTAATCAAAGAGAAGGTCATGAAAAAAGAGTCAGCATGTTTGACATATAAATAGAGTAAGACATGGATAGTCAAGAATTGGCACACAACTCTAGCAAATATGAAAGTTAAACAATGTCGAATCAGTGAGAAAGATGTAAGTCTTGATGTGAATAGTCAAGATGAACACAAACACATATAATCAGTGTAAGTTTAGGCTGAGGAACTCGGTAGAAGCATATCAAGGCGAGGCAGTCACAAGAAATCACAAGAACTCAAAAATGAGAACCGGTCCGTCATGCTATTACACAGAAACCAAACGAAGAACCTTAAAAAATTAGGGCTTTTAACATAAGCGAGTTGAAAAAGCAGTAAAACATAGAGTCAGTCGAGATATGCAAAGGATAGAAGTTAAAACATATAAAAAAATCGATTTAATCAGATCATAGAAGAAGTTCTGAAAAACCCCTAACTTTAGAAGAAAGTAAAAAAATAACAACTTGAAATCGACGATTTTTGCAAAAGAGGTTCAAGAACAGTGTAAAACATAAAAGGAACAGACTCAAATCGTTTTAAAAAAAACACAGATCTAAGAGATGCAAACAAAATTAGGGTTTCAGAAGAAACCCAAGTAGAGATGGAAGAACCTGTTTAGAAACTCAAAGATCGTAACAAATACAGTGTGATTTTGCTCGAAATCACACAGAGTAGCCATGAACATACAAAACAGCAAACCCTATATACAAGTCAGCGTGGCCCAGGGCCCTTGAAGGCCTCAGAGAAGATGAGCACGGCAATGGAGGGGCCATTGGAGGCTTAGGAGTTGAAAGGTAGTCACCGGAGATGACCGGAGAAGGGGCAGCAGTTGAAAGGGGGTTAGGGTTAGGTTGAGAGAGGAGAGGAGAGGAGAGGATACAGAGGCGGCGGTGTGTAGAGAGTGATTAGGGTTAGGGGTCGTTTAAGATTAAAAAGGAAAGAAACGATACGGGCCGTTGATCTCTCAAATCAACGGCCATGATCTAACAGGTTCTAGGTCGGGTAAGTGTGTATAGGGTCTGGGTCAAGTAATTTAATAAGAAATTGGGATGGGGTTGGGTTCAATTTAGGCTAAAATTGAAATGTCAATCTGGCTATATTTTCAATAGCTAATTTTCTCCTATTTAATTTATAATAAATAATAAACAATTTCTGGAAAATAATTTTATGTACCAAAATGATTTAAAATATATATTTATCATTCTAAAAATATATGGACCAATTTTACGCATATAGGATGTAATTATACATTAAATGGGCTAATATTGCAATTATATGCAATTTTAGCTTAAAATACCAAATGCAATTATATAAAAAATGTATTAACCATATTTGGCACAAATATAGAAATTAAATGACTAAATCATCGTAACAATAATTTGGGAAATAGTTATTGGGATTTTATGAATAAAAGGGAAGAAAACAAATCAACTCAAATTCCTAAAATCATGGGAAAAATTGTAAAACCCTTGTGCATGCTTATATATGCATGTATATGCTATTTTGAAGGTATTTATGCATAAAAAAAGTATAGGGAAAAATTGGGTATCAACAAGTGATATTTAGCCTTGTTCATGCTTGAATTCAAGAATTAATGAATGCAAACATTGATTCATGCCTAATTGACTTAGTCTCTACTTGAGAAAGAGAGACTAAGTCTAGGAAAACTTGGCTAACAAGAAATTGGGGGTGAACACAAGAAATTGATAGCCCTAATCAAATGGTAAAATCTAGAGATAGTAAGCCCGACTTGAGCACATATCACTTGTTTTGAGCAATACCCATTTGGACTTGAGAAAGCCAAATTGGGCAAAATCACTCAAACTACCAAGAGGTATAGGGTGGGTAATTGCGTGTGATTGCCATATTACAACCCCGACCAAACCTAGAGTTTACAACCCGTTAGGTAACCACCTAGGTGGAAGTCACGACCCTAGATCTTTTATCATTTGAAAAATAACCAAAACCAAAAATATTATCTTCTAGTTTTATAATTGTAATCAATAGCTCAAAGTAGAAGTAGAAACAACAAACAAGAATGTGGAAGTGTAATTTGAGGCACATCATACAATTACACTAAATATATACCTAATCCCCATTTTAACTCCCTGTGGATTCGACCCCGACATGCGTTGGGTTTTTATTATTGCTTCGATCATCTCACTACTTATACTTGTGGTGTGAGTTTGGGCGACATCAATTTTTGGCGCCGTTGCCGGGGAGTTAAACGGATTTAGCTATATATCTAGGTTTTTGTGTGCTTTCTTCTTTTTTTTTCCGAGTCACTAACTTTGTTTTTGAATTGATTTTAGGTACGAAAATGGCTCTCAACAACAAGCCCATATGGAATTTGCCAATTGGGGAGGACGTGGATGATGACCAAATGGATGGGGTTCTTCTTGAACCTCAGGCAAATAGAGGCGGCCAACCGCCTCAAGATAATTTTCCCGTCCCTCCCCCACCTCCACCAAGAGCAAAAGCACACCGGCAGTTATTGACCGAGGGTTATGCAAGTGCTATAGTCCCGCCCCGCATTTGGGCGGACAACTTCCAAATCACCAATGTGATGCTTACACTACTTGAGCAATGGGGATTCTTCACCGGGGCTCCGAGTCAATATGCCTACAAGCATCACAAGGGGTTCGTCGATACTTGTTGGGGGAGCAAGCAAACAAATGTCTCCGAGGACACGCTGCGGTTGAGGCTATTTCCCTTTTCTCTACGGGGAAAGGCATTGGACTGGTTAGAGAAATTGCCCAATCATTCCATCCATACGTGGGATGAATTGGCGGAGAAATTCATTTCCAAATTCTTCTCTCCGGGACATATGGCGACACTTCGGGATGAGATTCTTGCATTCAAGCAAGAACCCAATGAGCCATTGCACGAGATTTGGGAAAGATATTGTACCATGGTTAAAGAGTGCCCGAACAATGATATGACCGAGGCCATGATCCAACAAACCATCTACAGGGGGATCAACACAACAAATCAATGCGTGGTTAATCAACTCGCCGGTGGGAACTTCATGAGCACGCCTTATGCCGAAGCTTGTGAAATTCTTGATGAGATGGCAGATACATCATCGACATGGCAAAGTAGAGCCAATGTTCCGCAAGGTGACCCTAATGTTATTCACCTACACAAAGAACTACATGATCATGGGCAAGCTATTGCCGAGTTGAAAACTACAATGAACCAATTGGACAAAGCTCAGCTTCAACAAGTTCAAGGGCCGAAAGAAGTAAATGCGATGGAAGGTGTAAATATGATGATGAACAAGAGACGGCAACAAGGTCAACAAATGCAAAGCCGTCCGGAACAACTCATGCAAGATGATTGTGGTTATGATCAAGGTGGTTCGTTCAATGAGCAAGAAGAAGAAGTTTAATATGTTAACAATTATCAAGGTCAGAGAAACAATGCTCAAGGACAAAATCAACAACAATGGCGGTCGCAAGGAAATTGGAACAACAAAGGCCACCAAGGCAATTGGAGTGGTGGTATCAATAATCAAAGCAATTGGAATAATCAAGGTAGCCAAGGCAATTGGGGAGGTAATCATCAAGGCAATTGGGGTGGCAACATTCAATGCAATTGGGGAGGCAATAATCAAGGAGGGTGGAACATCAACAACAACCGGGGGTCGGTTTTTCAAAAGCCCCCAATGTTTCAACAACCGAGCAATCCACCCCTATCCTTCTCAAGGTCCGAGCTCCTCTAATAAAGAAATGGGTAGAATTGAGAATATGTTTACACAGATGATGGAGAAGAATGCCGACTCGGATGCTCAACTAGCCTCTCACAACACTTCTATTCAAAATCTGGAGGTTCAATTAGGCCAAATCTCACAAGCTTTGAATACTCATCCTAAGGGGGCACTACCTAGTGATATGGTGGTGAACCTACGGGACATGCTATGGACGTGACTATAAGAAGTGGAAAAGGTGGAGATGCAACCACCTTAAATCAAAGAAGAATTGTGCATGAAGATGTTGTGGTTCAAGAAGATGAAATCCCAAGCAATGTGGTTCAACCTAATGAAGAAGTGAGAATTTATATTGATGAAAATGTGGAGGAGACGCAAGAAGAAGTGAACTCGTCTAGGGAACACGTGATTGACATGCCGGAACCGGTATTGCCAAAGGCTAAGGCACCAATGCCAAGGCCTCCTCCTCCATACCCTCAAAGGCTTGCAAATAAAACTAGGGAGAACCAATTCAAAAAGTTTATTGTTATGATGAGGAGTTTGTCGATTAATGTGCCGTTAGTTGAGGTATTGGAACAAATGCCGAGATTTGCAAAATTCATGAAGGATTTGGTAACAAAGAAAAGATCAATGAATTGTGAGACTATTAAGATGACACATCAAGTGGGTGCTATTGTGCACTCAATGGCTCCTAAGTTGGAAGATCCAGGCGCTTTCACAATCCCTTGCACTATTGGGAGTGCCGACTTTGCCAAAGCATTATATGATTTTGGGGTGAGTATCAACTTGATGCCCTATTCGGTGTGCAAAACTTTGGGTATTGGGCAGCCAAGACCCACATCCATGAGGTTGCAGATGGCGGATCGAACAATGAAAAGGCCTTTGGGTATTACTGATGATGTGTTGGTACGAGTTGACAAGTTCATCCTCCCAGCGGACTTTGTGATTCTTGATTGTGAAGTGGAATATGAGGTGACTATCATTTGGGTAGACCTTTCCTTGCTACGGGGAAGGCTCTTGTTGATGTGAAAGCCGGTGAGCTTACTTTCCGAGTGGGTGACAAAAAGGTGGTCTGCCATGTGTGCAAATCTATGAGGCAACCGAATAGTAATGAAGTTTGTTCATTCGTGGATTTGGTGACAGATGTGATTATTGATGATGCGAGTGCCACAATGAATGTTGAGGATAATTTGGGAGCCATTTTGCTCAATCTATATGATGTTGAGGAGAAAGAAGGCTATGTGGAGTGTGTGAATGCCTTTCAAGGCATGGGGTCGTATACTTATGAGCCCCGCAAGCTATCTTTGGATCTTGAAAACCTGAAGACTCCTCCAACAAAGCCCTCAATCGAGGAGCCTCCCACATTGGAGTTAAAGCCATTGCCTACTCATCTCAGGTATGAATTCCTTTGCCCTTCTTCTACTTTACCGCTTATCCTTTCTTCTTGCTTAACTAACATGCAGGTAGAGTCCACATTGGAGGTGCTACAAAGGAGGAAAAGAGCAATCGGATGGACTTTGGTGGATATCCGTGGATAAGCCCCGCCTTTTGCATGCACAAGATTATTTTGGAGGAGGGTGCCAAACCCTCCATTGAACATCAAAGGAGGCTAAATGAAGCAATGCAAGAGGTGGTGAATAAGGAGATAATCAAGTGGTTGGATGCCGGGGTTGTTTACCCCATTTCCGATAGCTCGTGGACCTCTCCAGTGCAATGTGTCCCAAAGAAAGGGGGCAAGACTGTGGTAGCAAATGACAAGAATGAATTGATCTCAACAAGAACTGTCACCGGGTGGAGAGTGTGAATGGACTATAGGAAGTTCAACAAAGTCACTCGGAAAGATCATTTCCCGCTTTCATTTCTTGATCAAATGCTTGATAGGTTGGCCGGACGTGCTTTTTATTGCTTCCTTGATGGATACTCCGGCTACAATCAAATCCTTATTGCTCCTTAGGACCAAGAGAAGACCACTTTCACTTGTCCCTATGGTACTTTCGCATTTTCGCGGATGCCATTTGGTTGTGTAATGCGCCGACGACTTTTCAACGGTGTATGATGGCTATTTCACCGACATGATGGAGGATATTCTTGAGGTCTTTATGGATGATTTTTCTGTGGTTGGGAATTTGTTTGAAGATTTCTTGAACAATTTGGATAGGTTAATGGCTAGATGTGAGGAAATGAATTTAGTGTTGAATTGGGAGAAATGTCACTTTATGGTAGAGGAAGGCATTGTCCCCGTCCACAAAATTTCAAAGCATGGTATTGAGGTTGACAAGGCCAAAATTGAGGTGATCTCCAAACTCCCTCCCCTACATCTGTGAAGGGAGTGAGGAGCTTCTTGGGTCATGCGGGGTTCTATCGCTGATTCATCAAGGACTTTTCCAAGGTGGTAAACCCATCGTGCAAACTTTTGGAGAAGGATGCCAAGTTCCATTTCAATGAAGATTGTATGAAGGCATTCAAATTGCTCAAGTTCAAGTTGACTACTACTATTATCACCGCACCGGATTGGAGCTCGCCTTTTGAGCTTATGTGTGACGCTAGTGATGTGGCGTTTGGAACGGTGTTGGGGCAAATAATCAACAAAATCTTCCATCCGGTCTACTACGCTAGTAAAACCATGAATGATACCCAAGTTAACTACACATTGACCGAAAAGGAGCTACTTGCTATTGTTTTTGCTATGGAGAAGTTCCGGCCTTATTTCATGGGTACAAAGGTGATTGTTCACATCGACCATGCGGCACTTCGGTATTTGGTGAGCAAGAAAGATTCTAAGGCAAGGTTGATGTGGTGGGTGCTTCTATTGCAAGAGTTTGATATAGAGATTCAAGACCACAAAGGAAGTGAAAATCAAGTGGCGGACCACTTGTCTCGATTGGAGGAGGAGGGGAGGCCACATCAAGGCCTTGAGATCAATGATTCATTTCCCGACGAGTAACTCCTAGCCGTTTCAATGATCGGGATGCCGTGGTTTGCCAATTTAGCCAATTGTCTTGTGAGCGGCATTGTACCGAATGAGTTCTCTTCAAATCAAAGGAAGAAGCTCAAACCACCTTTTTGACTATTGATGGGATGAGCCGTATCTTTTCCGGATATGTACTGATGGGGTGATCCGGCGACGTGTGCTGGAGGAAGAACAAATGGGAATTCTTGAGGCTTGCCACTCCTCACCGTATGGTGGTCACCATGGTGGAGCGAACGGCTACAAAAGTGTTGAATTGTGGATTCTATATGCCTACTCTCTATAAGGACTCTAGTGATCTAGTCAAGCGATGTGATGAATGTCAAAGGGCCGGTGGGATTTCTAAGAAGAATGAGATGCCCTTCACCACCATCTTGGAAATTGATATCTTTGATGTTTGGGGTATTGATTTCATGGGACCGTTCGTGAGCTCTTATGGGAACACTTACATTTTGGTAGCTGTGGACTATGTGTCAAAATAGGTTAAGTCGTGGCTTTACCCAACAATGAAGCACGAAGTGTGGTGGCATTCTTGAAAAAAAACATGTTCACAAGGTTTGGTACCCCAAGGGCCATTATTAGTGATAGGGGTTCGCATTTTTACAACAGGGCTTTTGATACCTTACTCACCAAGTATGGTGTTACTCACAAAGTCTCGACCTCCTACCATTCTCAATCAAGCGGACAAGTTGAAGTTTCCAACCGGCAGATCAAGAGTATTTTGTCAAAAACTGTGAACGCCAACCGGACGGATTGGTCAAGAAAACTTGATGATGCTCTTTGGGCTTATAGGACAGCCTACGTGACGCCTCCATATCGACTGGTGTTTGAGAAGGCGTGTCATCTTCCGGTATAACTTGAGCATAAGGCCATATGGGCTTTGAAAAATTTGAACCTTGAATGGGATGTTGCCGCAAAATTAAGGGTGGCACAATTGAATGAGCTTGATGAATTCCGGTATCATGCCTCCACAAGTTCGTCCCTTTACAAAGAGAAGATGAAGTACCTCCACGACTAGTACATCCATAATAAGTAGTTTAAAGAAGGTGATATTGTGCTATTGTTCATTCTCGGTTACGGATGTTTCCGGGCAAGTTGAAGTCGAAATGGAGTGGCCCCTTTGAAGTGGTGAATGTAACCCCCTTTGGTGCTCTAGATTTGAAAAATAAAAATGATTAGGTGTTTAGAGTCAATGGGCACCGGGTTAAACATTATCTTGGCAAGGTTGATGATGGCCACATTGTGGCGGTTTTCATTTCAAGTGATTGGTAATCTGCATCGTGCCGCGATGTTAAATCAAGCGTTTTTTGGGAGGCAACCCATGTGTCTTTTTTTTTTCTTGTTTTTCTTCTTTAGATTAGATAGGCTTTGTTTTGGGATAACTAGTTTTGAAGTGTATGCAGGAATAGGTGTGCATTGCAGGGACTGTGCAAGAAAAATTGGCTAAGTGCCACAAATGAGTGGACCGCACCAGAATTATGCGGACCACACAATCACTCTGTGGCCGCACAATTCTGTGTGCGGTCGCACATCTGAAAGACCAAAAGTGCATGCTCTCTGAAGTTTGTCCTGTCAAAGTTCATTAACAATGTGCGCACGCACAATTTTGAGTAAGGTCCGCACAAATTCTGCGGCCGCACTCACTTTTGTGCGGACCGCACCCATTCTTCAAAGGCACAGGTACGGAGTGCGGACCGCACTCAAAATTGTGCGGACGCACTCAGGTAAGTTTGGGCCTGCCCGGGTCAACCAATAAATAAGACTTTCATGCACTATTCACACTTTTTGACCTCTGAACTCTCAATCCCTAAGCAACTACAGTGCACACTCCATTAGCTCTAAATCTTCTCTCATTTCATCAAGTTAGATTCTCACCTACATCATTCACCACTGGTATGTTCAATCCATGTTAGATTTTTGTTCTTTCTTCTTAAATTGTGTTCGTGTTTTCGTTGATTAATTTAGTTAGTTTTAGGCCTATAAATGACAAATGTGCTTAATATGTGCTCCAAAATCATGTGGGTAGCTTCGTATGTGCTAATTAGGGACTGGGTAGACCACTAAGCTTGTTAATTTGTGCAGACCATGTCTAAATATTGAAAAATTACATGAACCCTAGTTTAATGCCCGTGAAATTCAGATTGTGCGGCCGCACACATTTCTGTGCGGTCCGCAGTCCTTTAACTTACGGAATTTGTGTGCTGGAATTGTGCGGATCGCACTCAAAAATATGCGGTCCGCAGAGAAATTGTGCAGTCCGCAGCAAACTTGTGTGGTCCGCACTGATGAATGATTAGAGAACCCAGTATTATGAATCTGGGACTGTGCGTTCGCACTCAAAATTGTGCGGTCCGCACTTTTGGTTGTGCGGCCGCACTCGCTTGGTGCGGTCCGCACTTGGCAGTCTGCGGCAACACTTATTTTTGTGTGGTTTGCACTGCCTCTTGTGAGACTGCTTTACTTCAACTTTCAAGCATGCTTTTGTATACATTTGGAGTTTCAAGTCTAACTGATTCCTATTACTTATGTGTTGCAGTAAATGGTTAGATCAAGGGGCACATGTGATACATCAAAAGGGAGGGCAGAACCTTCCCGAGGCCCAGGTCGAGGCAAGAGTTACCTACCACTTGCAATCCAAAGGGCCATAAGCAAGAAAGCTTACGCCAATAGAGCTCCTGAACCCTCCGAGACCAGTGAGTATCTCCCGTCTGGGGAAGCTTCTGAGGGTAACTCCGTGCAATCACAAGCAGAAGCCCAATCATAACAAATCCCGGGTAGATTCCACTTGGTAGATGAGTCATCTTCCGCTGCCAGTTCTTCTGAAGTTTCGGAAGAGGGTAGTCAAGATTCTGAGCCCTCTTCCTCACATGCCCCGGCTGCTCCAATCAATTTAGACAATGATGATGATGTCCCAGATGACGGTAGAGGGGGTGATGCTGCAGTGGGGGGTTTAGAAAGGTTGAGGAGAAGGGAGATATGGGAAGACAGGTTCGTCAGCTTGACTGCATTCAACGGATTTAGAGAGTGGTGGCCCCAGAGATCGCTCACTCTTGAGCGACAATTCCCGATGAAGGATTTGGACAAGCATAACCCAAATGTCCTCAGACAGTTCCATGAGAGAAAAGGATGGAAATGGTTCACCCAAAGTGTCCTCGATGCAAATGAGCACTAGGTTAAGGAATTTCCCGCTAATGTGGCTCACATTAAGAAGGGTACCATTGTGACAAAAGTGCAAAATCTAAAAATCCGATTCGACTCCTGTGCCTTGAACTCATATGTGGGATTTGAAGAAGTGGAGGCAGTGCAATACTTGGAAAAGCTAGCTATGGGTGATGCAGCTCGCCCGTGGCTAGCTGAGATTTTGGCTATTCGAGGATCAACACCTCCGTGGCTCACAGCAGGAGTTCCCATAATTCGGGCCACCCTACACTTTGAGGAAAGAGGGTGCTAGACATTTGTATGCATCCGCATTGATTCGTGCTTAAATGAGAACAACCTCCCAATTCCCCGAGCAGTCTTGCTGGCCTCAACTATGGCTGGGTATCCGATAAATGTGGGTGCTATCATGTCCACCAATATCACTCTTGCTGTCCAAAAAGATGAAAGATCCTACCCGTACCCGAACTTCCTCACAAAATACTTCAAAGATTAAAAGGTGGAGCTGAGGCAATATGATATAGAAGTTAAGGCTAAGAAGCCTTTCTCATGGTACCACCTACAGGGTAGTGACAACCCGAAGTTCAAGGGTAAGGCAACTACCTCCGCTGGCCAATCTAAGGAGCCAACGGTAGTAGTTACTGATTCAGCTGCCGAGCCTTCCACAGTAGTCGGTCCTTCCACTGGAACAACAGCCATGCCACCTTCATCTTCTAGACCACTAGCTTCATTACCAGTGCCATTATCAGTGCCAGCTTCAGCTACTTATCCTCATTCTGTGCCGCGAGTCTCCTAGACGTTGGCGAGTCTCAACAACTGGATGCAGGCAGCTACTTCAAAGTTGTCTGACATATCCAGTGCTGTTGCAGCATAGTCTTCTGCCCCAGCGGAGCCACAATTACCTCCGTCAGTGGAGGAGATATTGAAGAAGATTCTCGATAACCAGAAGACTATCATGTCTACAGTGGTGGCACACGGGAAAGCCATTGAGGATTTGGGCAAACAAGTCAAGAAGATGCGGAAGTCTCAAGCATCGAAGAGGTCAGTGGACAAGTTGAGAAAAGAGGTCACCAAGATTACATCTGCCGGAGATCTACCATTGGACCTGCTCATGGAGCCAGCAGCCCCAACAGCACAGGCAGCACCAACAATACCCGAGGCACCAGAGGCAGTAGCCGGCTAGTCTGAGGAGCCGGTTGCGACTGCCCACACTGCTGAGGAGATGATCCAGATGCTCAGCAACCCTGTTTTCGCTCAGCCAGGTACGATGAGATACAGCTAGAGGAGACCGAGGGTGCTGCGATTCCCATGCAGACTGAGACCACATAGGGAGTTCTCTTAACTCTCTACCCTTTCCCTGTTCTTTTTTTAATTAAGCATTTGAACAATGCTTATTTTCATTTGGGGGGGGGGGGGTAGTCTATTTTTTTTTGATTGACATTGACATTTGGCCTGTAATAACTCATATAATATCTTTCTTTTATCTTTATTTTCTCTTTGGCTATGTATATATTCTTCCCTCTCATTTAATGTATATATTCATTCCCCTTATGTATATATTCATTTCCTTCTGGTTTGTATATTTATTTGTCTTACTTTCTGTAGTTTACTTCATAGCTTCTTTAGTTTATTTTTCTTAGTAGTATAACTTCTTATTTGCTTTAGTAGCTTTTTTTGATTTGTTAGCTTCTTTTTCGTTTAAATGAACAATAAGCCTTTGGTTTTCTTAATGCCACGGTTCTTTCCAAATGTGTATTTTGTGTGAACCGGGCGGCTCTTCCAAACGATGGATGGCGTGACAACCTTCTTAAGGGATTGAATCCGTTTTCTTTTATGTTTTGGAAAATATACTAGTAATGAATAAAAGGGGTCTCAAGCATGCTTCACTTGGTATCAACACATTTACCTATGACCTTATGGTTAAAAACAAAGTTATTGGTAGAAAATAGCTTTAGTTGTGACCTTTTGACTCTTGTGTTGACTTAAGCAGTAATCGAGTGGCTCAGTCGAGCCATCTGTGATTCTCAATCTTAACTAGGGTTGTTGTGGGCCCTCAAATCCATTCCTTTTAGCAATCCAACAGTGTGAGAGGTGAGGTATTGAATTACAAGTCCAAGTACCCGTGCTTATAGTCTAGAACTTGCCCCATTTTCTAGGCGAAATTCTAAGTGTAGCTTGGCGTGAGAAATGAATGTAGGCTCTCCTTGATCCGATTTGAAGTTTGAAATCTTCCATAGCCTACCAATGCGATATCCCTAGTCAACCCATTTGAGCCTAAGCCCTTTTTCTTTCAATAACCACGTTACATGCCTTTATCCGGTTTGTAATGACCCTCTCTTGGAACCCAATCTTTCCTAGCATTCTTGAGAAACAATTGGCAAAAACATAAGTTTGGGGGAGAGACAAGGAGTTTGAAAGTGATAAAAGGTACAAAGAAGAGAAAGAAATGAAGAAAAGGGAAGGCAAAGAATAGAAAGAAAGAAAAAAAAGAAAAATGCAAAAAAGAAAGAAAGAAAGTGAATAAGGTAGAAAGTTGAAAGGATTCAAAGAAAACAATGAAGAAAGGCATGGAGTAAATAAAAAAGGAGAAAAATGAATGTCATGACCAAGAAAGAGTGACGTTGCGTCTCTCTAGTTCCCCCGAGGAAAAAGAAATTGACTCAAAGAGTCGACAAAGTATGAGCCAAAATGAGAAAATGGAGTGCTTAAGGAAAGATGAACCCATTCTATCTCATCAAGACCTACCTTGATCCAAAAAGCCTTCATTACATTCCGGAAAAGCCCTACATGATTTCAAGTTGAGTGAGCTTGCATTAGTGGTGATTTACATAAGGGGCAAGCTTATGGTACTTAGAGCCGCACTCGTGACATTCTTTTGAGAGAGATGAGCGAAGTTTTCACAATCCTTGATTCGAATGTTACATTCTAAAGTGAGATATGCTAATGGAGAGTAGAGGAGGAAGAGTTTGGGATCCACAATGACCTATGTGAAAGAGCGAGCTTCCTTGATGAATAAAGTCAACTCTTGATGCTCTAGTGTCACATTAGAACTATTGTACTCAAATAGTCAAATCATTACATTGTTGATAATTCATACGTTTTGTGGGTAATTATTGGTCCCAATTGATGTGTGATTGATTCACCTTTGGCCAGCTGAAATATCCTTTTTCTAGTGGAGGTGGGAATTGCCTTAATTGCTTGAGGACAAACAACAGCTTAAGTTTGGGGGAGTTGATAAGTAGGGATTTTGACCGCTTATTTGCTCTCTTTTACTTGCGTTTCAACTAAAAAATGCTCAAAGGAATTCTTGAGAACTAATGAAATGTGCTTTCGGGCAGGAATATTGGGAAACGAGCCAAAGAAGTCAAAATCAACTCATAAAGGAGTCAAAAGTGGATAAGGACCAAAACAAGGCAAACAGGCCCACAGTGCGGCCCGCACAATACTGTGTGCGGCCGCAAAATAAGGAAAGAGCAATGTCAGTATCTCTTCAGAGTATGCGGACCGTACAATTATAGTGCGGCCGCAGAAGAGGAGATTCAGAGAGTTAGTTTTTGGGAAAGCTGAAGATATGCGGACCGCACCATTATTGTACTCACAATTGTGCGGTCCGCAGAAGACAAAGATCAGAGAGATGAAACTTTAAGTTTAAGAAGAAATGCGGACCGCACCATTTTCGTGCGGCCGCATAATCAAGAGCGCGGCCACACTTATTTTTATGTGGTCCGTAGAAGTCTTGCTCAGCCAAAGTCCAAGTTCAAGGAGTGCGGACCGCACTAGAATTGTGCGGATCGCACTAGAATTGTGAGGCCGCACAACCTCCGCAGAGACATTTTTGTCAGATATTTTCAGCTTAGTATAAATAGAACTTTTTGTCATATTTTAAGTTAAGTTTTGTTATGGGAGAGCATCTGAGCCATTTTTCTTTACTACTTTTAGTAATATTGTACTAGATTAGCTTTCAAACATTAGATTTTCTTTCTCTAATCAATTATTATGCATTCTATCTTAATTTCTTCATTTTTCATGAGTAGCTAAATTTCTAGCAAGGGTTGTGGCCCAACCCTAGTGTGGGTATTTAATGGGTGTTTGATTTAGGGCTTGTTTGTGATTGGGTTAGTGATATTTAGCCTTGTTCATGCTTGAATTCAAGAATTAATGATTGCAAACATTGATTCATGCCCAATTGACTTAGTCTCTACCTGAGAAAGAGAGACTATGTCTAGGAAAACTTGACTAACAAGAAATTGGGGTGAACTCAAGAAATTGATAGCCCTAATCAAAGGGTCAAATCTAGAGATAGTAAGACCCGACTTGAGCACATATCACTTGTTTTGAGCAATACCCATTTGGACTTGAGAAAGCCAAATTGGGCAAAATCACTCAAACTACTAAGAGGTACAGAGTGGGTAATTGCGTGTGATTGCTATATTACAACCCCGACCAATCAAACCTTCCCTAGAGTTTACAACCCGTTAGGTAACCACCTAGGTGGAAGTCACGACCCTAGATCTTTTATCATTTGAAAAACAACCAAAACCAGAAATATTGTCTTCTAGTTTATAATTACAATCAATAGCTCAAAGTAGAAGTAGAAACAACAAACAAGAATGTGGAAGTGTAATTTGAGGCACATCATACAATTACACTAAATATATACCTAATCTCAATTCTAACTCCCTGTGGATTCGACCCCGACTTGCGTTGGGTTTTTATTATTGCTTCGACTGCCTCACTACCTATACTTGTGGTGTGAGTTTGGGCAACATCAAGTTTCACCAATCCTGAGTCAAACCACCTAGTTTTTGATGCTTATCCTTGACCTACTGACAATTCAAACACCACGAAACATGTCCAACAATGTTCGTCTCCATCCACCGTCACCAATATTGTTGCTTCAAGTCATGATACATCTTCATAGCACCTGGATGGATTGAATACTGCGAACTATGAGCCTCCTCAAGAATCAACGCCCTTAAACCATCCACATTACGAACACAAATCCTATCCTAAAGTCACAATATGCCATCATCAGCAATAACTGCACAAAAACACAAGCAAGAAATCTACTAGGCTAAAAAATATCTAATCTCACAAATTTATCGACCAGGGCATGAACATCCATAGCCAAAGGTTTCTCCACAGCTAAAATAAGTGCCAAACACCCCACTTCTTAGTCAAAGCATCCGCTACCATATTCACCTTTCTCGAATGATACAAGATAGTAATACCATAATCCTTCAACAACTCCAACCACCTCCGCTACATCAAATTCAAATCCTTTGATTGAATAAACGTTGAAGACTAAAATGATAAGTGTAAAAATCACATGACATACCATTCAAGTAATGCCTCCAAATCTTTAGCGCGTGCAAAATGGCCGCTAACTCCAAATCATGAACCTGTCACGACCCAAAACCACCACCGGCCGTGATGGCACCTAACTGCACTTTCTACGCAAAACAATTATAAATAAATTAGTTCAAAATTCGAACAATCAAGGATAATTACTAAATCTATACAACAAATCCCCAAAAACTGGTAACATGGAGTCATGAGCTCTAATATATGGATACAAGTCTGTTAATATAGTTTACTGTTTGAAATAATAAAATAATGAATGATAGAAAGGGATGCAAGAAACTGCAATCACGATGCAACTCTACCTCGTGTCTCAACCACAACATATGAGGACGACCATAGGGGGATGGATCCTTATCCACACGCTGCAATTTATGTTCCATAATCATATTAACGCCACGAACAACTTACGTGCTATCAATTCAATACATCGCACTGAAAGAATATACAAGATCATATGTATACGAACAACGGATATCAAATCACATACCCATGGACTAAGGTAAAATAGCATGCTAACGTGTATGCATGTGCAAAGTGAATGACTACAATTCAAATTAGGCAGGTAAGCCGCACAATAACGAGCATCATGTTCAAATAGGAAATCTGTCACGCCCCAAACCTGGGGAGGCGTGGCTGGCACCCGGTGCTGAGTTGGCCCGAGCAAACCACTCTGTAATTCATGATCATTCGACCAAAACTAGAACATACATAGGTCGAGTTAGCTTGACTCATTCCTTTAGTAACTATCATGTGCCAACATGGCCACAACTCGTAATGTATAACTATAAGAGGACAAATGTTATATCAATGAACCATCGTTCATAAAACATGAATACATATGGGCCGTCAAGGCCACTGACATACTGTACATAATAAACCTATGTCTAAAAAGCCTCTAAGATTATTTGACATAAATTGGGACAAGGTACCGGCCAACCCATAAGTCTGTAGTAAAACTCTGACACGATGACTCATAGACTTGGCTGCATTCCGAATGAGGTGGAGTAGTACCGATCCTTCGCTAAATGCAAATCTCATCTACTATCAGGGCTCATCAAACTTATTATCTATACCTCCAGGCATGAATGTAGCGTCCACAATAAAAGGACGTTAGTGCGAATAATGTACCGAATATGTAAGGCGGAACTGAAACATAACACTAAGTCAACATTAATTAAGGACATGGAAGAAACATAAAGTGAAGGACTCAACCTGTATGTCTGGATTACTCTGTAAATCATGAAATACTTACAGTGTCATGCATATGCGTATGAATGTCATGTCGTGCATAGGTACATGTGTTCATAACACCATCAAGCCTTTGAGGGCATCCTATCATATCATCTCGGCCACTGTGGGCAAAATCATCAACGTATACCAGCTGATCAGGTGGTGGTGCGTATATAACGCCGTAACCTTTTTTCCATATCCCATATACATATATATACATATATATACACGTATATAACGCCATCTTGGTCATGGGTCAATGTACATGTATAAATGCATGAAATGCATATGAAATACGTTAACAAAATCTTTCGGTACGTTATAAGACGATTATACCTCTGATTAATATCATGAAATAAACTTTACCAATTTACGTATTTTTGAGACCCATGAACAGATGATAGAATAATATGACACATGGGAGAATAAGAATATACACATCTCTAGCATTTCTACGAATAGAGTAATTTATGAAGGTTGTGCATTTGCTCGTTTCGCTTGTGTCGTATAGATCATGCCAAAGAGAAAGAAGGGATAGCCTTAACATACCTGGAGTAGGAAAAAATCCGTATGATATTCTTGCGAAAGGTTGCACCGTACTCCCTTAGAATCGTAAAATCTCACGTCTCTTAAGACGCTTTCTTTCTACTTTGGATGAAACAGCGGATCTCCTTATCAATAATCAATAAGGTTCAAGATGGACATTGAACCGTAAATCAGCAATGATTTTGCATATTGTCACTGAGACAAGGCCTTAAGAAGAGATTGCAAGATGCAGAATCAAGCTGTCCACAATAGCGAATTATGCGTGAAATCTAGTGCTGTCATATCTTCAACTATAGGCACCCTGGGTGTAATTAGTTTACTTTCTCACAATGTAGATGATCTTACTCCCAAGACGTAAAGCCATTGCATCGACCAATTTTCTTAAAAAAATGGGATACTGCTGTTGCAAGACAAGTAATAGTTTTTCTAGTTTGATAGCAAAAAGATTAGAATCAAGGTTCTCAAGGATGATGTCATAAATCAGAAGTATATATTAGAAGACTACAAACTGATTATGTTGCGAAACAAATCGAGAACGGAATGCTTAAGGAAAAATTTCCGAGGCAAAAAGAATAAACCAAGTGGGCGTTAAAAAAAGAATGCTCAAGCTAGTAGGAGTTTGTAAGAAATGAAGTGTCCTTCAATCATCCATTATGTTGCCACCTAATAGAAAATGACTAAGAGTCATTTGACTAAGGAGTGGCTTGTTGCCACATGGGGGTTGGGTGGGAAATTTTAATCTTTATCCACTTATTACGTAATTAGATAATGTCCCGTTACCCGGTAATTAGCCAATTACCCGCATAATTAAGAATTGTCTCAAATTACTTAAAATAATACTCACTTTTAACACACATTATACATCTTACTATGATGTTCATGTGGTACCATATAAAATAAATACATACACTATTATTTTATTAAAACATCCACATAAAAATACACATATTTTCTCAATTTTATAATTTTTCTAACCTCATATAAAGAGTAAAAATTCTCGTACGCTTAATTCTTAAATTGGTAAAAAGATAACTTTCTTTTCTTGTGAGAAAATAATTTCTATCTTTACAATAAAGAAAATCTCATAAACTTTCTCATATTATGTGTATACTTTAAAGCATATTCGAAAGTAGTAATATTAATAATTATATGAAATCATATTTTTCAAACTTTTTTTTTTGTACAAAAGTTGTTCCACTCAAAATACCATATCAAATGTATATAATGGTATCAAGGTTGTTAAACTTACGGAGTCTTACAATAACATAGTAAAAAATCCTCTATAATCTCATGAATGGTCTTAATCCCTTCAAGCTCATACGGATTACTACGACTTATCGTAATATTAAAGTACCGGATGTAACATCCTTCCCCCCTTTAGAACATTCGTCCTCGAATGTTAACTCTTAGAGATTTATAAAATTTTCACTAGGGTCTCCTCTGTAAATTAAATTTAAAACCCAAACTATTTCTGAAGTCTCGACTATTCACAACATTTTATACTTGAGTATCTTGTATCTTCTTCACCTCTACCTTACTTACTTTTCAATCTCGCATCGTATCTTCTGTTTCTTTCATAACCTCCCTTCAACATAGGGGGAAATTACGCCTTAAAGCTCTACTGTAATACCTGTACCTCTAGTGCATACAAAACCTGGCGTAAACTTCATACTGACTTCTTACAGCTCAGCTCTATGGCACGATCTTGAAACAAAAGAAGGGTAACATTTTCTAAATGCCCTATAGCCTCTCAATTATAAATGTGGCGCGCAACACACGCATAAGTGAGACTCTACTAGGCACGGCTTTGTAGACTCCCAGCACACGACCCGCTCTGATACCACTTTGTCATGTCCCAAACCTGGGGAGGTGTGGCTGGCACCCGGTGCCGAGCTGGCCCGAGCGAACCACTCTGTAACTCATGATCATTCGACCAAAATTAGAACATACATAGGTCGAGTTAGTTGGACTCATTCATTTAGTAACTATCATGTGCCAACATGGCCACAACTCGTAATGTATAATTATAAGTGGGCAAATGTTATATCAATGAACCATCATTTATAAAACATGAATACATATGGGTCGTCAAGGCCACTGACATACTGTACATAATAAACCTGTGTCTACAAAGCCTCTAAGATTATTTGACATAAAATGGGACAGGGTACCAGCCTACGCATAAATCTGTAGCAAAACTCTGACACGATCACTCATAGACTTGGCTGCACTTCGAATGAGGTGGAATCGTACCGATCCTTCGTTGAATGCCATTCTTATCTACTATGAGGGTTCGTCAAACTAATTATTTATACCTACAGCGTCCCCAACAAAAGGATGTCAGTATGAATAATGTACCGAGTATGTAAGGCGGAACTGAAACATAACAGTAAGTCAACATTAATTAAGGACATGGAAGAAACATGGAGTAAAGGACTCAACCTGTAAGTCTGGATAACTCTGTAAATCATGAAATACTTATAGTGTCATGCATATACGTATGAATGTCATGTCGTGCATAGGTACATGTGTTCATAACACCATCAAGCCTTTGAGGGCATCCTATCATATCATCTCGGCCACTATGGGCAAAATCATCAACGTATACCAGCTGATCAGGTGGTGGTGCGTATATAACGCCGTAACCTTTTTTCCATATCCCATACACATATATATACATATATATACACGTATATAACACCATCTTGGTCATGGGTCAATGTACATGTATAAATGCATGAAATGCATATGAAATACGTTAACAAAATCTCTCGGTACGTTATAAGACGATTATACCTCTGATTAATATCATGAACTAAACTTTACCAACTTACGTATTTTTGAGACCCATGAACAGATGATAGAATAATATGACACATGGGAGAATAAGAATATACACATCTCTAGCATTTCTACGAATAGAGTAATTTATGAAGGTTGTGCATTTGCTCGTTTCGCTTGTGTCGTATAGATCATGCCAAAGAGAAAGAAGGGATAGCCTTAACATACCTGGAGTAGGAAAAAATCCGTATGATATTCTTGCGAAAGGTTGCACCGTACTCCCTTAGAATCGTAAAATCTCACGTCGCTTAAGACGCTTTCTTTCTACTTTGGGTGAAACAGCGGATCTCCTTATCAGTAATCAATAAGGTTCAAGATGGACATAGAATCGTAAATCAGCAATGATTTTGCATATTGTCACTGAGACAAGGCCTTAAGAAGAGATTGCAAGATGCAGAATCAAGCTGTCCAACAATAGCTAATTATGAGTGAAATCTGGTGCTATCATATCTTCAACTATAGGCACCCTGGGTGTAATTAGTTTACTTTCTCACAATGTATATGATCTTACTCCCAAGACGTAAAGCCATTCATTGACAAATTTTCTTAAAAAAAAGGGATACTGCTGTTGCAAGACAAGTAATAGTTTTTCTAGTTTGATAGCAAAAAGATTAGAATCGAGGTTCTCAAGGATGATGTCATAAATCAAAAGTATATATTCGAAGACTACAAACTGATTAGGTTGCACAACAAAACGAGAATGGAATGTGTTATGGAAAACTTTCCGAGGCAAAAATAATAAACCAAGTGGGCGTGAAAAAAAGAATGCTCACGCTAGTAGGAGTGTGTAAGAAATGAAGTGTCCTTCAATCATCCATTAGGTTGCCACCTAATAGAAAATGACTAAGAGTCATTTGACTAAGGAGTGGCTTGCTGCCAGGTGGGGGTTGGATGGAAAATTTTAATTTTTATCCACTTATTAGGCAATTAGATAATGTCCTGTTACCCGGTAATTAGCCAATTACCCGCATAATTAATAATTATCTCAAATTACTTAAAATAATAATCACTTTTAATACACATTATACATCTTACTATCATGGTCATGTGGTACCATATAAAATAAATACATACACTATTATTTCATTAAAACATCCATATAAAAATACACATATTTTGAGACCATGAACAGATGATAGAATAATATGACACATGGGAGAATAAGAATATACACATCTCTAGCATTTCAACGAATAGAGTAATATATGAAAGTTGTGCATTTACTCGTTTCACTTGTGTTGTATATATCATGCCAAAAAGAAAGAAGGGATAGCCTTAACATACCTGGAGTAGGAAAAAATCCGTATGATATTTTTGGGAAAGGTTGCACCGTACTCCCTTAGAATCGCAAAATCTCACGTCGCTTAAGACTCCTTCTTTCTACTTTGGATGAAACAGAGGATCTCCTTATCAATAATCAATTAGGTTCAAGATGGACATTGAACCGTAAATCAGCAATGATTTTGCATATTGTCACTGAGACAAGGCCTTAAGAAGAGATTGCAAGATGCAGAATCAAGCTGTCCACAATAGCTAATTATGCGTGAAATCTAGTGCTGTCATATCTTCAACTATAGGCACCCTGGGTGTAATTAGTTTACTTTCTCACAATGTATATGATCTTACTCCCAAGACGTAAAACCATTGCATCGACCAATTTTCTTAAAAAAGAGGGATACTGCTGTTACAAGACAAGTAATAATTTTTCTAGTTTGATAGCAAAAAGATTAGAATCAAGGTTCTCAAGGATGATATCATAAATCAGAAGTATATATTAGAGGAATACAAACTGATTAGGTTGCAAAACAAATCGAGAATGGAATGCTTAAGGAAAACTTTCTGAGGCAAAAAGAATAAACCAAGTGGGCGTTAAAAAAAGAATGCTCAAGCTAGTAGGAATTTGTAAGAAATGAAGTGTCCTTCAATCATCCATTATGTTGCCACCTAATAGAAAATGACTAAGAGTCATTTGACTAAGGAGTGGCTTTCTGCCACGTGGGGGTTGGGTGGGAAATTTTAATCTTTATCCACTTATTAGGTAATTAGATAATATTCCGTTACCCGGTAATTATCCAATTACCCGCATAATAAAGAATTATCTCAAGTTACTTAAAATAATACTCACTTTTAACACACATTATACATCTTACTATCTTGGTCATGTGGTACCATATAAAATAAATACATACACTATTATTTTATTAAAACATCCACATAAAAATACACATATTTTCGCAACTTTATAATTTTCCTAACCTCATATAAAGAGTAAAAATTCTTGATGTCGCCACAGCGAACACGAAGCACACTACCATAAGACTTCGTAAATGCGACTCCCTAAGTGCGAACGCAAAGAAAAAACCACACCTCCAAATTCTTCATCGCGAATGCGAGACTCCGCTCGCGAACATGATGAAAACCAGACATTAGCACATATCAGCCAACAAACATGTCGCGGGTGGTTCGAAACTAACCCAAGCTATCCCGGACTCCATCCAATCATACCAACAAGTCAATAAACACTATCCGGGCATATCCAAAGCTCCTGAACATATATGACATCGTCAGATATGCTAATTAAGGATCAAACTACAAGTTGCACTTCTCTTGAGTTCAAGAACTTCTAAATTTTCAACCAAGAATCCGTTTCATGCCTAACCAATTCAGAACAAAACCAAAGTTTGTACACAAGTTCCAAACACCAAAATGAACTTATTCCAAGTTCCAAAATAATAATTGGAGCCCGACATCATCAAAGTCAATATCGATCAAACTTAAGCACTCTCCAATTCTTTAAATTGCCAATTTTTGGCAAATAAGCTTAAAAATATTATAAGAACCTCCAAATCAAGTTTTGAACATGCTCCTAATTCCAAAATCACTAGACAAACCTATTGGAACCAACAAATCACCAACTTTAGGTCGTTTACATAAAAGTCAAACCCTAGTCAACTTGTCCAACTTAAGGCTTCCAAAATAAAACTAAGTGTTTTCAATCATTACCGAAACCCTTGCAAACCAAACAATCTATCACCACAAGTCATAAAACATGAAATACACATACAAGGAGATTCAATAAGGGGAACGAGGTTCAAATACTCAAAACTACCTATCGGGTCATTACAGAATTAGATAATTCTTCTCATGGGGGTTCGTCTGGCGTGACGCTAGGCAATCAACCTACCATCCTTCATTAACAATAACAAAGTCCAACACGTGAAGCATCATAATTTATAGTGTACATTCCCGATCCTGAGAGAAATACCAAATGGAGTTGTAGTAAAAAACTCATAATGCCCACATCGAATCTTGAAATTCATCTTAGGAATGTCCGAAGCCCAAATCTTCAACTGGTGATAACCCAATCTTGAATCTATGGTGATAACCCAATATTGAATCTATCTTCGAGAACACCTTGCTACCCTGAAGCTGATCAAACAATCATCACTTGACGAGGCAAAGGATACTTTTCTTGATAATGACCTTGTTTAACTACCTATAATCGATGCACATCCTCATAGAACTATCCTCCTCCTCCTCCTCCTTCTCCTCCTCCTCCTTCTCCTTCTCCTTCTGCTTCTCCTTTTCCTTCTCCTCCTTCTTCTCCTTCTTCTCCTTTTCCTTCTACTCCTTCTCCTTCTCCTTCTTCTCCTCCTTCTTCTCCTTCTTCTCCTTCTTCTCATTCTTCTTCTTCTTCTCATCCTTCTTCTTCTTCTTCTTCTTCTCCTTCTCCTTCTTCTTCTCCTTCTTCTTCTTCTTCTTCTTCTTCTTCTTCTTCTTCTTCTTCTTCTTCTTCTTCTTCTTCTACAGTGGAAAAGGTATGTGCTTAGTGCTGGACAATAAATCAATACCGATCGGGTGCCAATGCTTGATAAGTCTAAAAGAAATACATTTGGAAACTCTCTCACTACTGGGACTGAATCAACAGTAGGAGTCTCAACACTATTATATCTAAAAAGGCCATATACGCAAAAAAACCTTTCTCAACCATACGTTGAGCCTTTAAAAATAAGATCACCCTACTAGGGGTATGACCAATATAACCTCTCCATTCAAACCTTGGGAACTCCAACATAGTCAACGTTACGGTCTTAATGTGACAATCCAGAATACCATGATACAGAGATAGCTAATCCAAGAATCGAGGTTGATTTCTTTACAACAGGGAATGTAGTTGAAATGGAGATTCGCTTGAAAAGAGAGTAGTGCTACAAGAAAGCTGTAAGAAAGAAATAAGTCAATTGTTGCCATTCTGAAAATCAGGGTTAAGAAGTCATTTGTCCGGGAGATATAGCTCCTCAGTGCATACATACAGAGATCCTATGATTTGATCTGTACTAGAGACGGGAAGATCCAGAAGCAGACACCATAGCTAATAGAACCAAGGACAAGGCCTGGATACCCTAATCACCTCAAAATAGACCATATTAAGCAATATAAGATCAACCCTAGTCTAATAACCCCCAATAGTAACTACACAAGACTGATATATACGATCCAACATAATAAAATCACCAACTAGTGTAGATACATGAACATGAATTTCAAGGGAACCATAAGACATATCCAAATAAGGGGAAAAATATAATGACACATATGAATAAGTAGACCTCGGATCAAATAACACAGAAGCATCTGTATGGCAGACTGATATTATACCTGTTATCACGGCATCTGAAGCAACCACCTTAGGTCTATCTAGAAAAGCATAGCAATGGGCCTGACCGCCACTGGTCGACCTCTACCAACCTAAGCTCCTCCTCTAGGGTGACCTCTCACTACATGCCCTCCCCCTCTAGCTGACTGGGCAAGGGGTGATGCAACTGGTGCAGGAACCACTCACTAGGAACTCAGATGGGTTGTGCCTCTACCAAGACTGGGGCAATACTTTTTCCAATGGCCAAACTCTCCACACTCATAACAACCCCTGCCTAAATAAGGATATAGAACCTGAAACTGCCCTTGATGGCCCGAATACCCACTTGAAGAACCCTGAATAGACGGATCATGGTACAAACTCACTAGAAGAGCACTAAAAGATGATGGAACTTGGTGCCGAAAGATGATCTAGCCATCGCACCATGTGCTCCATGCTGTGTAGAATAAGCCGGTCTACCATGATGGCCCCTACAAAACTAACCCTTACCTCCAGATGAGGTACCATTGAAACTACCAAAATCATAAGGCATCTTATCTCATATCATTGCCTCTCTCCCCTAACTGCGAATATGCTCGATGTCCAAACTATCTCTACAGCCTGATGTAAAGTAGTCTAAATCCCTGACTTTTCTAGCGATAGAAATCCTTATGCCATAAGTCAAACCCCTAATAAACCGCCTCACCTTCTCGGGCTCGTTGGGAATCAAGAAAGATACATGTTGATACAACTTTGTGAACCTCGCCTTATACTCAGTCACTGACATGCAATCTTACTAATGTGCTCGAACGACCTCTTAAATCATCCCTTCTAGTGAGTGGGATGTACCTCCTAAGAAACAAATGCGAAAAGTGAGTCCAAGTAAGAGGAGATTAAGCAGCTGGTTTCCCAACTTATAAGTCCGCCACGATCTCCTCGCAGCCAATCTCAGCTGAAATGTAGTGAAGTTCACCCCATAGGACTCTACTAGAACCAAATTGTGATGCAGACGATGACATCGATCAAGAAAACCTCGGCATCTTCTGAAGCGTCACCATATAAGTTAGGAGGATGTAAACTTTGAAACCTCTCTAGCCTCTTTTTCTCCTCAGCAAATATGGCTGGCATAATCTCAGGTCTAGCTGTTATAATAGGATGCTTGAGGCCAACTGGCAATACCCCCGGCATCTGAAACCTCGCCACTGCCTGCTCCGGAGTATGAGTGATTGGGTTTGAGCTCCCCCTCCAACCTATGATATGGCTGGGGTCACTAGAACTACTCTAGCCTGAGTCAGTGCATCACTAAAGCTGGCCATAGCCTCCTGGAATACCAGTGCAACAACAACACACTCTGGCTGTTGAGTGGGTACTAGAGCCTCAACATGATTATCCAAAATTTGCTCCTCCACCTAATTTGTAGGTGGGTCCGTTGAAATTGCCTTCGCATAGCCACGGGCTCCGGTGGATGCCCTACCTCTAGCCGTGACTGTGCGGCCCTTGGGGGGAGTCTTCGCCCTAACTCGAGTCCTGCCTCTCCTGGCTACAATCGGTGGTACAACCTTGCCCTCACCTACTAATTTTGATGAAGCAAAGGTTCTCATCGTCTGTTAGAGAGTATAAGAGAAAGATTTTGACTTAGACAATAATCAACATGCTGTGAGGAATCAAGAAAAGGGAAGTTCCTAAAGAGAAATAGCCTATCACGGATAGATACTAACATCTCCATACAATCCACAAGACTCTACTAGGCCTGCTCGTGACTTGTGAGACCCTTTGAACCTAGAGCTCTGATACCAACTAATCACGACTCAAAATCCTACCAAAGGCCGTGATAGTGCCTAACCCACTTACTAGGAAAGCCAACACTCAAACAATAATAAAAGCAGATTATTATGTCTTTAACATAGTCATGATAATATTATGAAAGCACAAATAGTCTCAAAACCAATATCATAAATACGAATACCTACGACATGAGCTAAACACAACCATAATTGTTTAACAACCCCCAAAGCCTGGTGCCACAAATCTTCGCACTCGAACAACCCTCTTGCTAGAATAGACTGTTGGGCCTATGTTTGTCCTTGATAACCCGAATAACCACTAGAAAACCCTGAATGGAAGGAATGCAAGATGAACCATATGCAAGAAGTGCAATAAATGATTACTGAACTGGAACGCCACGAATGGGCTGAGGTGCTAAATAAGGTAGCATGTTAATATGACCTCTAACATGGTAGCCCTTTCCCCTAAACAAGGTAGTACTGAATCTTCTAGCACTACGAGGTATCTTAGCCTCTCGCTCCTCTCTACTCTGACCTCGGATTTAATCGTACGTGCTATCTTAATAGTCTGATAGAATGCGGTCGCTATCTCTACCTCTACAACCGTAGTATTCTTAATGCTATAGTCAAGCCCCTCGATGAATCTCTACCTTCTCAACTTTAGTGGGAATCATAAATGCTATATAACGTGATTTCTCAGTAAACCTTGACTTATACTCTGTGACTGACATGCGATCATGCTATAGGTGGTCAAACTGGCTACGAACTCATCCAACCTGATGTGTGGAATGTACTTCTCTAGCACAAGCATAAGTAGTTGTAGGTGCTGATGTGGATGCCCTGGTCTGAGCTTTAGTCTTACCTCTGCCCCGACCTCTACCTCTCGCGGTGGCGACAACTTAGGCTCTGGCTCCTGCTCAACTGTGGCTGACGCACGTGTGCTCACCATTTTTGTAAGAATATAAGAGTAAAGCTTCAAACTTCAAGATCAGAACCGCTCAATAGATAATGGAAGGAAGTGAAGTTTCCTAAATATACCATAGCCTCTCGAAAAAAAAGTATAAACTTTTTCATATCGATTCGCATGACTCTACTAGATATGATCATGACTCGTGAGACCTATGCAACCTAGGCTTTATTACCATGCTGTCATGACCTAAAACCTACCAAAGGCTGTAATGGAACCTAACCCACCGGCAAGGCAAAACAATAGTCACGAATGCTAAACAACCAACTAGAATAGATATTATAAGTCTAAAAAAGATCAATATCATAGATAAGTCTGAATTTAATAAAGAAGTGTGAAACTACACAACATTGTCATATTTGGTCACTGAGTTTATGGGTTTCTAAGAGTGGAAAAATACAAGGGTTTGAAATAAGTATAGTATTGTATGAATCAAATAACAATGATAAGATGTAAAGAAGGTGACTTTAAGGGTTCATTGTCGAGCAAGAAACACTACCTTAAGTCTCCAAAATTAGTAACTAAGCACCCTGCTAGATCCCACTTGTACCGATGCCTGGATATGCACAAAATATACAGATGTATAGTATGAGTACAATTAACCCAATGTACTCATTAAGCATCAAGTCTAAACTTTCAGAAACGGTGACGAGGCATTAACCTACATGATACTACTTCAATGGTTATAATCATACATAATTCTAAATCAAAGAAGGAACAATTCATCAACAATGAGTACCGGCATTATGAATCACTGCAAGAGAAGGTAATAATTATGCTTCTCCAAAATAATGACCAAATCTTAATTCATACACCCAGTCCACATAAGCTAATTGATATACATGAAATAATATGTAAAGGAATACTTCTACATGAGTGCATGATGTCTGTACATGGTCAAAACTATTTCTTTCCACAAAATTAGTACTAATCCACTCATGCTCAACACTGTACAGGTGCCTAGCATGTATCTGCTCACAAACACAACTCGCGCGTCTGACACTCACATGCCCAAAGTAACATGGGTGATCACCTGACTTCGGAAGGACAGATCCATATTCACGTGTTTGTATAATAATAGCTCAATAATCAATATCATCAATCTTCTCATATTCCTCAATGTGACAAAGTATCTCACAGTACCATAATTACATCAACTTACACGGAATACACCATCGTACAATTACGCCACTCATATAACCGAATCAATATGCAGATATACATGGGGAATAAAGATATATTATAAAAAACAAGTAGAAATTACTTATACTTAAGATTGTAGTAAAATTCCTCTAAAATCTCTTTCTCTCATTCTACAAAACACAAAAATAATAAAAATGAGCCAAATCCCGAAATTTTGACTTAAATTACCCATGCCAGCATTGCACATCGTGATTGTGACATATCCATGTGATCATGAAGCACCACCAAAAGACCTTGTGTGATCACGTCCAGACTCCACGTGATCGTGGAGAACAACTCTGACCTCCTACATGATTGCATATGCACCTACGCGACCTCGATTCGCCAAGTGCTAGAGTTGAGTACATGGGGTCGGTTGTACTCATACTATACTTTTGCACTTTTCGTGCAAATTTCACAGTTGAGTTGTTGCGGATGATAAAGGCTGGCATTGAGGACGTACCAACATCCCAATTGCAAGCTACTACCTTATTCATGGTTGTTTAGGACTTATATTTTTGATTATGCAAATTTCAAACATATGATGTAAAGTTTCTTCATATCAGAGTTGCATTCTTATTCTTAATCGTTCCTAGCTTGTGCTATCAGTCCGTGAGATATCTCTATTGATTTGCACATTCTTATTATTATTAATTTGTTGATTTCTAGTTTGGATAGAGGTATATGTTAGTTGTCATACGTAGCAGGTTAGGTTAGGTTCCATTACGATATTGTGAGATTTTGGGTTGTGACGAAAAAGTTTTCAAAATACTTTTAGCCTCGTGGGAAAGCAAGGTTACTGCAATCCAAGAAGCTAAGGAGTTGAGTACAATCACCCTGGATGAACTAGTTCGAAATCTGAGAACATCTAAGACGAGAAAAATTGAGTTGAATAAAGATGACCCCAAGAGAGACAAAGGATTAGCACTAAAGGCATCTGAAGATGTTGTTTTTGATGAAGAAGATAAAATTGATATGAGTCAAGTAGACAGACAATTTAAGAGATTTTTGAGAAATTCAAAAGGAAGTGGAAAATTCTATGACTGAAGGAGATAATCAACAAACCTGGATAGATGGAGTTCCAATAAATCGTCCATAATCATTCACCATACAACACTTTGGTTGGTGGAAGGATAGAATGGAAACCTTTTTGCAAGCTACAGACCTTGACCTATGGATGATTGTGACTCAAGGACCTTTTGTGCCAACAAAGAGTGATGAATAAGGAGATAATTTCTCCAAAGCGGAAGGGGAACTCAATGCTAATGACAAGATGATGCTCGAGAAAAATGCTAAAGCTAACTTGATTCTATACAATGTACTTGGTCTTGAGAAATTAAATAGGATCGCTACATGCAATAATGCTAATAAAATTTGGAGGAGACCGCTTACAATGCATGAAGATACTCGCTCAAATGTGGGACTAACAGAGCAAACATTTGAGGAATAATGAGGCTCGAAGCGCCATCACTACTAAGGTATAACAGTCTCCCTTTATTATTTACGTTTTATACTAACCTATGTGCAGGAGTCCGGTTAGAGCAATCGAAGCACTCCCCAGCTTGAAGACCTTAGGTTTTAAAGCATGTGTTGCACTCTTTTCCTTCGACCAGATTTTATCCCAAGAAGGGCTTTACCGGCAAGATTTTTAACGAGGCAACATCTATATGCTACCTAAGGAGAACATAACAAGTATTCAAGGATTCTCTTCAATCAACCTCGAATACTGGGGGGCATCCCCCCGGGAGATCACCCCCTCGAATAAGTCAAGATGAGCCAAAAAATGTCTCAATAGGAAAATAATGTATCGGGCCAAACGGTCGAATGAACCGTGTCCGCATAAAATAATTGAACCCTTGACAACGAAAACATGTATACTTGTTCCAAGTAATCGAGGAATATTTTTCCATCAAACACTTTGCGCTTCAAAGAAATCCGCTATTTTTTCAAGAAATGGCCCGCTATTTTTACAAGAAACGGCTCCAGAGCCAGAAATTTCCCGAACACTCGGGGACTAACATAAAAAACTCAAAGCTGTAAGACCTCCGGGCCGGAAACTCCAAGTTCGTAAGCCTTCATGAGGCAACATCAAAATATACAAGGAACGACTCCAGAGCCAAAAACCCTCGATGTCTCGGGGACTGTCGCCGACGGTCACCCCATCGAGGTATCAAGAATCCGAGGCTATAAGACCCCATGCGGGCGACCTCGAGCCCGAAAGCCCTCCACGTGGCAATGTTAGAAAATGTAAGACCTCCATAAGGCAATACCAAAATCTGTAAGACCTCAAGACCAGGCATGAATCATACTTGTACCAAGTAACATATCTGTAAGACCTCAAGTAAGGCATGTTCCAATTTATAAGACCTTGCAAAAGGCATAATCCCGATCTTAAAGTTAAGGCTATATATTTGAACTTGTAAGACCCCTAAAAAGGCATACCCTCGATATAGACGCCAAAGCTACTTCACTCGGGGACTAAAAGAATATGGCCAGATACAATGACTACGGTTACAAGGCAGTACCAGCCGAACTAACGCGACTCGGGGACACCCGACCGTCGCCATAAAATTACAAGCCTTCAAATTACTTCAAAAATACTTCGAAAAGAACCGGTTAGTCAGGCTACCCTCAGCATAAGCGAAAGAGCTTCGATCATATCAGCTCCAAATAATAAAAAGGATTCGAAATAATTTAGCCATTGAGCGAAACCTCCGGAGGTGCTCATTTATCGTCACATAACGACTCACAATCGAGGTTCTTATCGAACTGTCGAAGAGTCGGACGAACACAAAAACTTCAACGAGGTAAAAATAAAGCCTAAATTAAAAGGTTGTACCGACCCTACGCGTAAGAGCCACTGTCGCCAGCCTAAATTAAAAGGTCGTACCGACCCTACGCGTAAGAGCCACTATCTGATGATTTTATGTCTTGGGGTGCCTGCATTCAAAGAAAAATTCTGAGTTTTGTAAAGGGGAATGGTTAGTTCGTGTCCCCGCTGCCTTTGCTTGTCCTGCTTGGCTCTGTTTTCGGTGATGCTGTGTATCATTGGGGTAGCGTCGCTAAACAAAGCAATTCTGATAGTAGCTATGCATGATTTAGTAAAGAATATGATGTAACTACACAATTTCAAAAATGATTTTCTTTTAGATGAACCGACGACTACGACGCGGTTCAAGACATTGCAACCTCCCTTTTCGGAATTTTGAGGGTTCTCCTCAAAATTCTGCCCCAGTTTACTGGTCTGGTGCATCCGACGGCTGCGCGCGATGACCGGCTGAAAATCAACTTCGAAATTTTGAGTGTCCTCCTCAAAATTCTACCCCAATTTCCAATATCGGGGGAAAATGAAAATTTTATTGAATTGTGACCGAACCCATAAGGCTGCCTACGTATCCCCTCTTAAACGGGAATCAGGTCAGACGTAGTTCAAATTACATCATAAAGAAAATCATAAGTGCTACACATAGTATCGCTTGACTACATCTAAATTGATCGGCTTTGGCCAAACTTCCCCGTCCATTTCTGCAAGTATGAGGGCTCCTCCTGTTAGAACCCGGTGAACCATGTATGGACCCTGCCAATTGGGAGAGAATTTTCCTTTGGCTTCATCCTGGTGCGGAAAGATTTTCTTTAATACCAGTTGTCCTGGTGTAAATTGTCTTGGCTTGACTCTTTTGTTGAAAGCTCTGGACATTCTGTTCTAATACAATTGACCATGGCAAACTGCATTCATTCTCTTCCCATCTATTAGAGCTAGTTGCTCGTAGCGGCTTTTTACCCATTCTGCGTCATCAAGTTCTGCTTCTTGTATAATCCTTAAGGTGGGAATCTCTACTTTGGCGGGAATGACTGCCTCTGTACCATAAACCAACATGTAAGGAGTTGTCCCGGTTGATGTGCGAACTGTGGTGCGGTATCCCAATAAGGCGAATGATAACTTCTCATGCCACTGCTTATGCTTTTCAATCATCTTCCTTAGTATCTTCTTGATGTTCTTGTTGGCCGCTTCTAAGGCTCCATTCATCTGAGGTCTATAGGTTGTAGAATTCTTGTGTTTGATTTTGAATGTTTCACACATGGCTTTCATCAAGTATCTATTGAGATTGGAACCATTATCAGTGATGATCGACTCTGGGATGCCGAATCGACAAACGATGCGGTCGCGGACAAAATCTGCCACAACCTTCTTGGTTACTGCTTTATATGATGCTACTTCAACCCATTTGGTGAAATAATCAATGGCCACTAGAATGAACCTGTGCCCGTTTGATGCGGCAGGCTCAACAGGTCCGATGACATCCATTCCCCAAGCGGCGAACGGCCATGGCGAGCTTGTTGCGTTAAACTCATTTGGAGGCACTTTTATCATGTCTTCATGTATCTGACAGCGATGGCATTTTCGGACATACTGGATGCAGTCTGTTTCCATAGTCATCCAAAAATATCCTGCTCGGAGTATTTTCTTTGCTAAGACAAAACCATTCATATGTGGACCGCAGGTCCCTGCATGAACTTCTTCTAATATCCTGGATGCTTCCTTTGCGTCAACACACCTTAGCAATCCCAAATCAGGAGTCCTCCGGTACAAGATTCCTCCGCTGTGGAAGAAATTGTTGGATAATCTTCGCAGAGTGCGCTTTCGAATAGCATTTGCAAGCTCTGGATATTTTCCTTCGGCCAAGAATTCCTTGATGTCGTGAAACCAGGGCTTTCCGTCCGCTTCTTCCTCGACATGAGCACAATAGGCTGGCTGATCATGAGTCTTTACTGGAATAGGGTCTATGAAGTTCTTATCTGGATGCTGAATCATAGATGATAGAGTGGCCAATGCATCGGCAAACTCATTCTGGATCCTGGGAACATGCCGGAACTCTGTCTTTACGAACGATTTCCTCAACTCTTGTACATGATGCAAATACGGGAGTATCTTAGAGTTCTTGGTCGCCCATTCTTCTCGGACCTGATGTATAAGCAAATCTGAATCTCCAATCACTAGCAACTCTTGGACGTTCATGTCAATAGCCATCTTGAGCCCTAAGATGCAGGCTTCGTACTCGGCCATATTGTTAGTGCACGGGAACCTGAGCTTGGCAGATACCGGATAATGCTGGCCGGTTTCTGATACTAGGACTGCTCCTATACCAACTCCCTTGAAATTTGCTGCTCCGTCGAAAAACATCCTCCAACTGTCATAGGATTCTGCAATGTCCTCTCCTATGAAGGATACCTGCTCATCAGGAAAATACGTCTTCAGAGGCTTGTATTCTCCGTCCACGGGATTTTCGGCAAGATGATCTGCCAGTGCCTGTCCTTTGATTGCCTTTTGAGTCACGTAAACGATGTCGAATTCACTCAACAGGATTTTCCACTTGGCTAGTTTGCCAGTGGGCATGGGCTTCTGAAAGATATATTTTAGTGGATCCATTCTTGATATGAGGTAAGTGGTATAGGCACAGAAATAATGCCTCAACTTTTGAGCTACCCAAGTCAGAGCACAACAGGTGCGTTCTAATAGAGAGTAATGGGCCTCGTATGGAGTGAACTTCTTGCTGAGGTAATAGATGGCTTGCTCCTTTCTCCCTTTTTCGTCGTGTTGCCCCAGAACACAACCGAATGTTCCATCCGATACTGCAAGGTAGAGCAACAGCAGTCTGCCCGGTTCGGGCGGAACAAGAACTGGCGGCGTTGATAGGTATTCCTTGATTCTGTTGAAGGCTTTCTAACAATCATCGGTCCATTCACTATTGGCATCTTTCTTCAACATCTTAAAGATGGGCTCACAAATGACAGTGGATTGAGCTATGAACCGACTGATGTAGTTGAGTCTCCCCAAGAAACTCATGACCTCTTTCTTATTCTTTGGCGGCGGCAATTCTTGAGTGGACTTAACCTTTGATGGATCCAGCTCTATTCCTCGGCGACTTAAGATGAACCCAAGCAACTTTCCAGCAGGAACCCCGAATGTGCACTTGGTGGGATTCAGTTTCAGATTGTACCTCCTCGGCCTGTTGAAAAATTTCCTCAAATCTTCCATGTGATCAATGGCCTTCTTGGACATGATGATAACATCATCTACGTACACCTCGATCTCCTTGTGTATCATGTCATGAAAAATAGTAGTCATGGCCCTCATGTAGGTGGCCCCGACATTATTTTACCTGAACGGCATCATCTTGTAATAGTACATCCCCCATGGCGTGATAAAAGCCGTTTCGTCTTCCTCATCCATCCATATTTGATGATACCCAACAAAAAACAATCGACAAATGACTGCAGCTTGTGCTTGGCGTAGTTGTCAATCAGAATATGTATGTTTGGCAAGGGGAAGTCGTCTTTCGAACTGGCCCGGTTGAGGTCCCGGTAGTCGACACAGACTCTGACCTTCCCGTCCTTCTTCGGCACCGGCACAACGTTGGCTAACCATGTTGGATACTCTACTACCCTGAGGACCTTGGCTTTGACCTGCTTGGTGACTTCTTCCTTGATTTTCAAACTTATGTCAGGCTTGAACTTCCTGAGCTTCTGTTTTACCGGCGGACATGCTGGATCCGTTGGTAGTTTGTGGGCTACAATAGATGTGCTGAGACCAGTCATATCATCATACGACCAGGCGAATATGTCCTCATATTCCCTTACAAACTCTGTGTATTTTTCCTTTTTTGATGGTGACAGATGAACACTGATGCGCGTTTCCTTGACATTCTCTGTATCCCCCAAGTTGATAACCTCAATTTCGTCCAAGTTAGACTTAGGCCTATTCTCAAAGTTCTCAACTTCTTTAACAACCTCTTCTGGTATATCATCCTCTTCTGAGTCTATATCCATTTGTTGCGTTGTCTCGTTGCAAGTCACAATCGTCGGTTCATCAAGATAAGTAATAGTAATGTTGTGTAAATAAAGTAAACGATAGAAAAATAATAAGCGCTTTGATATAAGAAACTGAAATGCTTTGATGAACTTCATAATTGTTTTGAACATTGGAGCTCTTATTTTCGAAAATAAAATGCGGAAAGAAAATCAACTAGCGAAAAATAAAGATGATGCATGGTGCTTTGTTCAGCCTTGCTACCCCGAAGCTTTCCGGGCCGTGGTGGTTCTGATGGACCAATTATTGAGGCGCGCTCCTCGGCTCACAGCTTGTATGGAAGGGCCTTCCTCTCCTTCCTCCTCAAAAATGACACAGCAGTCCATATTGTCGTCTTCCAAAAACAGATTCCTCATTGCTGCCAGTGCTTCCTCTTCTTCTGACCCATATATGACATCTGCCGGCTGGAAAGTCTGCTCCAGGCGAGGTATCGGATGCTCCAGTGGGTAGTAGGGACTGCGCCATGGTGGCGACCAGTGGTTGAACTCCTCCCAAGTGTATTCATACCCCAAACCGAAAGTGGTACCATGTTTCTTCAGCTTGATGGGTTTGGCGATTCCCTGGAGGTTCTTGCCGAGCCCCTTGCCAGGTTCATATCCGCTCCAATTCAGTATACTTTCGATCTTGTCATCCCACCACTTATCCTTGTCTACGGCGTTGACTCGCTCAATGTGATGGTAGGTTTCTCCGCCTATCTTCCTTCTTCCTCCGATCGCTGGGATGGTCTGGCGACTGTATATGGGATTACTACCGTCGCCATGAATAATCACCTCTTGGTGATTCCACTCGAACTTCACTGCCTGGTGCAGGGTTGATGCTACAGCTCCAGCGGCGTGAATCCAGGGTCGTCCCAACAACATATTGTAGGACGCTGGGATGTCTATCACTTGAAAGTCGACATCGAACCAAGTTGGTCCCATCTGCAGACACAAACTGATTTCCCCAATAGTGGACCTTTGGGAGCCATCAAAAGCTTTGACGTTGATGGCCCCATCCTTGATCTCATGCAGGCTCTTTCCCAATGTTCTGAGAGTAACAAACGGACAAATATTGAGGCTGGACCCTCCGTCAATCAGAATCCTGGTGATGAAATAATCCTCGCATTGCACAGTGATGTGCAGCGCCTTGTTGTGGCTCAACCCTTCAAGTGGCAGCTCATCTTCGTGGAAAGTAATTTTGTGGCTCTCCAATACTTGCCCTACCATGTTTGCCATTTCTCCTCCAGTTATGTTGCTGGCCACATATGCTTCGCTCAGCACTTTCAATAAGGCATTTTTATGTGTATCGGAGCTTCGTAGCAGAGCTAGGATGGAGATCTGTGCTGGCGTCTTGTTCAACTGGTCAATGACCGAGTACTCCTTTGCTTGTATCTTCCTCCAGAGGTCATCAGGCCCAGTTTCAGTGACGGTCGGTCGTCCAAAGGCCTGCTTACTGGACTCAGCTAGATGTTCTGGAGTATAAACCCTACCGGTTCCGATCATACCCTGCACTGCAATTGCTTCTCCAGATTTGGTTTTCTCTTTCCTTCTTGCCTCGGCTGTGTAGTCCCAGGGGACGGTCTTTGTATGGAATGGTGCTATGGCTGACATTGCCACCGGGATGGGTACCGTCGCTTTGGGAGGTAACACAACAACTTCAAATGGTACAGGTGCTTTTGGGGACCCAAACTCAACCTCAATCGATTCTGGCGTCTTTGTAGAAGACGGTGTTTCAAACTCGAGTGGTACGGACATGTTTACTTCAGCATCCCCAGAGGGCTGGATCTGGACTACAATCGGATTAAGTGTGACTGTTGGTTTCTTCGAATCGTCACCCTCCGAATCAATCCAATCGACCCTGGTCCCAATCATCTTCTATTTCTATCATATGAACGCTTCCCCCTTTGTGGTCAGGCAGAGGGTTGTTGCGGACGTTCAGAGCAGGCTCCTTTGCTACAATCTTGTCCTTCAGGGAGCGGCACTCATCAATGGTGTGACCCTTCATGCCGGAATGGTATGCACAGGTTTTGTCGGGTTGACCCATTGAGAAGGATTTTCTGGAGTTATGGCGGGGATAGGGGTGACGTAACCAGCAGCTTTGAGCCTTTCATAGAACTGGTCGATTGGTTCGGCGATGGCGGTGTATTGCTTGGGAGGTCTACGGTCGAAGTTAGGGCGTGGTCTAGGGAAGTTTTGGTGGGTGGGAGGTGACTGATAGTGAGAGGGCTGAGCATTATAGGCTTGGTAGACGAGTGCAGGTTGGGAATATCTTGGTAAGGTAGGTTGATATGTGGGAGGTGGAGATGATTGGTAAGTAGGTGGTGGAGCTTGGTAGGAAGGCGGGGGTGCTTGGTAATTAGGGGTAGGTTGATATGTGAGAGGAGATACTGGGTAGGTTTGATATTTTATTGGGGATTTTGTTCTCTGTGCAACCATCACGGCACTCACATCCTTTTTCTTGGACGTGCCACCAGACTGTAGAGCCTTGTTGGTAGCCTGCAATGCCTCAAGATTAGTGACCATACCACTTTTAATGCCTTCGTCGATCCTTTCCCCTAGCTTGATGATGTCGGAGAATTTCTGGCCTTCAATCAGCATCAACCTCTCATAATATTGTGGGTCCTGAGCTCGGACAAAAAACCGTTCATCTGTTCTTCTTCTAAGGCCGGCCTGACCTTAGCCGCTTCTGATCTCCAACAAGTAGCATACTCGCAGAATGTCTCTGTAGGTTTCTTCTTCAAATTCTGGATGTAGAATACATCTGGCGCATTCTCCATAGTGAATCTGAACCTGTCCATGAAATCAGACGCCATACCTACCCAGCTTTTCCACTTCTTGGGGTCTTGGCTAATGTACCAAGATAGAGTATCCCCTTTCAAACTTCCCATGAAGAGCTTCATGCGAACCTTTTCATCTCTTCCGACTCCGACCAGCTTATCGCATTATGTCCTCAAATGGATTCTGGGATCCTCTGTGCCATCAAACATCTCAAACTTGGGAGGTTTGTACACCTTCGGAAGTTCGACATCTGGCTGAATGCAAAGGTCCTCATAATTCAGCCCCTCGATACCTTTGTTTCCTTCAACACCCTGGACTCGGCTAGTCAGCTTCTTGAGTTCTGCGGCCAGGTTCCTGATGAGAGAGTCTTTGTCATCAGACTCTGGTGTGCTTGAAATAGGTTGAGTATATTGTGGTATGGTTTCCACATAGATGGGGGTGTGTTGGGGATGATCATTTGTGGAGTTTAGTGGTTCGGAAATGAGTAGTGGGGTGTTGTTCGAAATGTGGCGTGTGTTGCAGTGGTGATGGCAAGCGGATTGGTTTTGTGGTTTTGGGATGTTTTGTGGAGGTGTAGGATTTGGAGCATTGACATCCGGGGCAGTGAGGGAAAATGATAAGTTTGCCAAGTTCCGAACTTGGTCCAGTTCTTCCTGAAATTTCAATAACTTTTGTTCAAGCTGGGAGGCACTTTCCTTGGAAACCTGAATACCCTGAGAAGTCTCTACCCTTTCAACCGAGCTCTCCTTCCTGATGTTGCTCAAGTCTTCCATTTTTCCCTTGCTCTTGTTTCTGATAGGACTCGGGGGAGGAGGAGGTGGAGGGCCCTTAGATCTTGTGGAGTAGGATGATGATTCCAGAGTGCACGAACTAACCTTTTGGGGAGGGGAATAAAACAAAAGTAAATACAAAAAGGTAACAAGTCAGTAAGGATTATGAGAAGAAAACATTGCAATATTTAAACACACAGTGCAAGAATATAAATCGTGTCCTAATTTGGGTGCCTCGTTGTGCCCGAGTTAGGCCTAGCGACAAGTTGATTTGGAGAACTTATAATGCCAAATGCCTCATTTTATTGATAACAAATAAGACGAATCCCAAAACGACACAAAAATAGCGGAAATAAAATGTCACCAATGGCCATGGGCCTTATTACATTAATGCAAAAGAAAGACTCCTAACTACTTGGTCCCAGAAGGACCTTCCCCAGACTTGGCATACCATCGAACAGCTTCACCAGCTCACGCAGTCCCAGCAGCAAGTAAGCTCTAGCCATGTGTCCTCCTTCGCTTCCCTCAGCATTCTGGCAGTTTTCGATCCTTTGGATGAACTTCCTTTCCAATTCTACCAAACCTCGCTCCAAATACCGTAGTCGTTTGTTGGCGCTGACAGCCATATCCTTCCATTCCTCGATCAACTTTTGATGAGCTTCTTGAATTTCCCAGTGTTCATTCTCGTGTTCCCGAATCCTCTTACGCAATTGGTTGTACTTAAACCGCTCCTCAGCCTTTTCATCGACGACCCTGTGACCTCGAGCAAACCCTGGTTGTCCAAAGCCTTCATGATCATCTTCTAGCCAACCTGAGTAGTATGGCGAACAACCGGCGTGGTATCTATCCGGCTCAATAGAGTCTCTTTCCGGTATGATTTTGCAGTGCCACATGTGCTGAGCTTGGTACTTATGAGGGCTATCATCATCCTGAAAATCGGCCCTGAAATGAACCATTTTGTCGACCCTTGGTATAACCTGCTTCTTTCCTGCATGTCTCATGACTCGGAGAGGGTCATAAGGATAAGTTCCTCTCAGGCCGATGAGAATAAGAAATGGTGCATCCCAAGATCGGACAATGAACTCTTCAGTAGGGAACCATTCGAACATCCACTGCACTTGGTCTTCTTTCAGATTTTCAAACAACTCTACCCATCCTTTAGTGTCTTCTGGTTGAGCGAACATGTTAAGCATAGTTTATTCGCCTTGGCTGATGGAATGCGATATGATCATCCCAGTCCCTGCGTAGGATCTCCTGCCGATATTCACCCCTTTGGAGGTGCTCCATGAGCCAGAGCTGGAGTAGTAAGTTACAGCCCTCAAAGTGATTGGCCCCTTGCTGACATTTTTCTAGGGCTCGGTATATCTCTGCAACAATCATTGGTGCTATGCTGAAAGGCTGCCTGCCAATGCCTTCCATTAGAGTCTTGGTAACCATGGCCAGTCTGGTATGGATCCTAGCCTTCTTCATGGGAAATACTATCATCCCCAAAATGCAGAATATGAAGATGAAGACTCTTCTGTGGATATGCCCCAATGAGGTGAGGGCAAATTCATCTGGGTAGGTGCGGTAGGACTTGCTATGGCCGTAGCTCTCGTATAGATATTCGAAAGGAATGTAAGAGTCCTTCAAACAAGTCAAGTCTGGGTTTTTCTTCAGTCCCATCATCTTGAGGAAACCCTTACCCTTGCAATTTTCTGGCATAAGCAAACCCGGAGTCTCCCAAGGAACACCAGCTAACCCTCCTATTTCTTCGAGCAAAGGGGTCATTTCAAGGTCCCCGAAGCGAAACACTGATCTATCATTGTCCCAAAACAAGGTTGCAGCCTCTATGCTTTTGTTGTCGGGCTGGATTTCCAAAAGGGAAGGCAAATTTCCCAAGTATTTGCGGACGAGAGCCTGATCGCTGGAGTGAAGGTCTTCCCACCAGCTTAGCAACCTTGGGTGAATGTTGGTTACCATGCCGAATCTAGGGACTTCGTGCCTCATTTCTGCAAAACAAAGTGTTAGGCCCTTACCCCGCCAGACTCGACTATTTAAACCAATAATTAGCATAAGCGACATTTAGTTCTCCAAATAAATGCACAAAATATGGTGGCGTCCGTTTGGTAGTGGACTTTGGACAAGGCTATCTTAAAGAGTCATTATGTGGACAGCATAACTGACTCGACTAGGTTTGACAGTGATGCATGTCAGTTAAAACAAAGTAAGGTTTCTATGGGGTATTAGACCGGTACCCTTGAGCGGACAACTCAAGAGGGCAAGGCACGGAACCGTCGACTGCACCGCTGATCGACTGGTTTTACCGCAAATACGCCTTTGCCAAATTTAGGGGGTGATATATTGGAAGGGCGCAACCACTCATTATAAGCGTTGCTATGATATTTCTTTGGCACGAGTGGAATATGATGTTGAAGATGCAATTACAAGAATGGAACAAATTGTCACGTATTTGCACGTTCATAAAATAATAATTATAATAATTGCTCATGATTACAACAGTATTGAAGGAAAGCAATAAAAGAAAACAAAAGCCAAGTCAGTTTCGAAGTAGAAGAGAAACAAAGACATTAAATAAAAGCAATAAAGAAGCAATAAAGTCACAAATAACATGTTATGGTAAAAGCCTAAAAGAAAATCCCCAGCAGAGTCGCCATGCTGTCGATGCCCCCTTTTCCATTTTAATAGGCGAAATCGGGTTTACGACATTTGGGCGGACAACTCCTTCCCGTTTTGGGAATTGAGTTTTGGAGTTTGAAGAGTCGCCACCTAATGATTAAGTGCATTAGGACACTAAGAAGGGTTTGAGTTGGAAAACCAGAGTTTGGGTAAGGGCTAGAAATTATCTCGAGGGGAAGGTGTTAGGCACCCCTCAAGATCCACTAGTGTGGTTCCCGGCCATGCTACAATTGTGACTTTAAAGCAAGTAGGCATACAAGACAAATTTCACATAAGGACCTCGAGTAGATATGTATAATGGTTACTGAGCATGCTGAAATTTTGAATAGGTGATTTCCTAGTTATTTGAAAGAATGTCTAAGTGCAAAAAAAGGGACCAAATAATGAATACAAACAATCAGATACAGAAGTGGGTGAGCAGAAAATTTTATTTAGAAGAAGAGGACAGTGCAAAAATTAAAGGGGAAATTTTAATGACTGAAACAAAATGCAGAATTTTAAAGAACTGAAAATTGTCAATCTAAAATAATTACATAAAGGAAGGGGGGTCCTAGGTTTGTAAAATACATGGACATCCGCACAACACTGGTAGTCAATCGTACGCATGGTGTTATTGCGTGATCATCATCTCCATGTCTACCCTTCCCACCCCGTTGAGGTATTGAAGCGCGGAATGGTATCGTTACTTATTGCATGCTATTACCCGTCCCGATCCTATCAGTCCTGGGGGCATTGGAACTACTAGTCCTAAAGGGAAGGGAATTGGGGCTTTTCAGAAGTTCAAGAAAGGATAAAAAATCTAGGCGACAATCAAAACATATAGTCAAATAGGGGGAGACCAACATCAATTAGGGCTCAAACAGGCCACCTCACTTAAATGCAAATACATAGCATGACTTCAGATACTGGTTAGGTCTTTTATTAAATAAGGCGTAGGATAGGCTGATTCATCACATATTTCTCAGATGAGGAGTCCGAATTAGTCTTGACTAGATGTAGTTATCAGAACTGATACAGTTAATCAATTACCTACTGGCTTGCCAAGGTGAGATCTGTGATCAGGATATCTAACAATGCAGAAGGTGTACTGATTTTAAGGAGGATTATTGATTTTAGAAACAAACAAAAGTTCTGCAGATGTTAAAACGACTTTACCACTGATTCTAGACTTACTAGCGAGATGGACGATTCAGATTCAGTTGGTTTGCTCCTATAGGCATGATCTCTAAGTGTCATTAGTTTTAAAACAGTTATATAAATGCAAGAGTCCTATAGACATGATGTCTAGAATGAGTTGGTTATTATTAAGCCTAAGATTGTTTGCCTAATGGTGTGTATATGCAGAAAAACTTAAGGCATGATTTTATATGCAGAACCTATTGGCATGATCTCTAAAATGCGGAAATGCAGAAGTGTAGAAGCGTAGAAAAACTTATAGGCATGTTTTCTAAATGCAGAAGTGCAGAAATTGTGAATGACCTATAGGAAGGTTTTCTACATGTAGAAATGCAGAAATTATAGAAGATCCTATAGGCATGCTTTCTAAGCGCAAAAAATGCAGAATTATAAAAGATCCTATTGGCATGCTTTCTACCCTTTACATGGATTCATTCCCCCATCCCTTTTCACCATCCATCCCCAATAGTTATTACAAAGTTATTACATACCGAATGGATCAAAAAGAAAGTAAAAAAAAATTACAGCAGCGCTTACAGCTACATCTAATTAGCCTAATTTTGACTCAAAGTCCAACAATATGAGATAAACCACTTCCAGGATCAGATTTCCAAAAGACTTTCTCATATTTGGAGTGTGTCAAAGTTCCCAAGAGTCTCAAAGGGACTCCGGGCAGTGCTTACACCCCAAAAACATTTCAGAATCAAGAGCATCGTGCAGTGTGGAGATGCCATCCCTCAGATGTCCAAGTTCAGAGGGAACTCAGGGTCCCAAAGCAAGGCTCATAAGAGAGGGGCAGAACTTAGAATCTAAGAGTAAGTGTAAGTGCATAGGGGGAAGGGAATCAGGGAGAGACACGGCAGGCGGGTGGTCATGCCCAGCAATTGGGATGCTGGCACACCCCTGACCAGCCTGCTAGCCAAACATTGAGAGTTAGGATCCATTGTGGATCAAGTCATGGCCTGGGCAGTAATTAGGATACTGTCAGGCCAAGACCTTAACTCATCACATAGAAGGGAATAGGGATAGGGATCCATGACAGAAACAGAAGCAAAGAAAAGAGATGTGAAGCACAAATTACAGCATGTAAGCAATAAAGTAAACAAGAAGCCTGAACCTGTAAAGTAACCACATAGGGGTGAAGCAGAATATTTAAACAAAGGACATACCAGTTTCAAAGAAAATAAGTAAGCAAAAGTAGCCTCGAAAAAAAACCAAATTGCAAACAGCATTTCCAAAAGATTTCAAGTAAAGCAGGATTAGAAAAATAGTATTGCTCGAAAAATGAGTTTCGTGTGTGAGTGGTGTATTTTTGTGTGTTTCTGATTATGAGAGAATTCCCTGATGATAGAAAGAGGGAGGACTAGGTCCTTATATAGTTTTCAAAAACAGGCAATACATAGGCAAAGAGTGCACAAACATGGAAATAACAATCAATTAGTATCAATTAAGACAACTGGACTCCTTTAATTGGGGAGTCTAGTTCNAAACTGGTAACCACATAGTATAATCAATTCGTTATTAGGCCTAAGTTGCCTAGGCGTCATATACATTGTCTAATTGTCTTAGAGAGTGGACATGCATATTTGATTCTGATTTAAAAAGAAAGGATACGCATAGTACTTGTATTATTGGATTAAGCATGCTAATAGGCGTTTTCACAATTGCAATCCAGATAAGTATAAATCTCTAAGCAGCAGGATGTCTAATGCACAGAAGAGTTCCTAAAACATGATCTCTACTATGCCAATGCAGTAACGACAGTTTGTTAATAATTAAGATTACGAAGTGAGTACAATAACATGCTGAGAATAAAAGACCTAAAACAGGATTTCTAACATATGAAATGCATGTCCTAAGCAGGTTATTTATTGCGCAAATAGGTAAATAAAAACCTATAAACATGTTTTCTACCCAAAGAAATAAACATGCATACCCCTCCCCCATATTCACTATTCAGCCCCCAATCATTCATTTACAAATTATTACAAACCAGTAGTATCTGAATTACAGTAATGAAATAAAAAAATAAAAATTTATTCTATAGGGAGCCTTCAGTAGGCCCAAATCCTCCAAACTTTACTGCCAAAATAGCCTTTCTTAGCTTGGGTGTGCCAAAGTTCCCTAAGGACCTCGAGGGCTCTTGGGCCATGGTCACGCCCAGACTTAGTAACCAGGAGTTAAACATGTGCAGTGTGGAGATACCAGCCTCAGTGTGTGAGAGTTCAGAGGGTACTCAGGAGGTCCCCAAAGCAGTGCTCACACTGAGGGGGTGGAACTTAAGCATCTAGAAATAAAGTGAAGTGCAAGAGAGTTCGAAAATGTTTTGACAGTGTTGAAAGGAATTTCACTTAAAACATTTCGTAAAAACAAAGAGAGTCTGTTTAGTAAAAAAAGAGTTTTTTTTTTGAAAAGCAGAATAGAGTAATAAACAACAAGCACCTCCAAAGATAGATTCATACACAGCCAAAGACCCCAGAACCAATGCTGGTCCAGCAAGCACAAACAGGGATAGTGGGGGCTAAGGACACATAGGACAAAAACTGTAACCCAGCGAAGGTCTAGGACTAGCTCAAACACTTTCAGGCATAGTCATAGGAAAGGAAAACAGATATGAAGAACAACCACATAGAGGGGTGATACGGATTTGGGATAAGTATGCAAGTCATGCTTGGAAACACACATAAAGGGGGTATACTAATCCAAATGGAAGGGAAGACATAATAACATGCTAGTAATACATTTTAATTACAGATTTCGCAGGAGAACCACAAATAGAAGCAAACTAGAGATAGTAAGAACTGAAACAAATAGAGAATCACATTGTTGTTGGACCTTTGAATTGAAACTAGGACATACCAGTAAAGAGCAAGAGCAGGATGCAAAGATAAAGTGATAACACAATTTTAGCCTTGGCTTACAGCCGGCTAATAATAGGCAAGAGCAGAGAACAGCAATAGAGAAAAAGAGCAAGAGATGAAGAGCACAAGAGAATGTATAATTGAGAGTATTCCGTGATGTCTGTAAATGAAAGAGTAGTGTATTTATAGTTCAAAAAATGGGTAGAAAATAAGGTAAGAAGTAAAGTCTAGTGTAATTATGGAAGTAAATACAATCAGAATCCCAATCAATGTAAGTACTCCCTTTTAATTGGGGAGTCCTAGTTCAAACGGCTACCAGGGTAACAAATAAGGAAAGAGACTAATTGAAAGACTAATTTCAATCATACATAGAGTAGTAAAGAATAAGGTGTGTGATTAGGACCAAGTACAGAACATATGAATTAAGGAAAGTAAGAATCAATTGGCGACATGCTTACACATAAAATAAGGTAGAGTATCATTTTGAAAATCAGTAAGAGATCCCCTAGTATCGCAGGGAATCAGTTATCAGTTAAGGCAGATGTCAACAAGTAAGGAAATTCACAAAATCAGTGAAGAGTGTTAAGGCAAGTATCACAGTTAAAGAAAAATACATAAAATCAGCAAAGAGTTCTAAGGCAAGTATCATGGTTAAAGGAAAATACACAAAATCAGTAAAGTACTAGTCACAATCATTCAAGGATTCAAAGTGGCAAACTAATACTGATTTAAAGGGAATGAACACACATTAGACGAAAATAAGAAACCCTGGTATATAAATTTAGGAGTCATGTGAGTCAGGGATGCGAGATGAACCCAAAGACAAACAGCATAGGGTAAAGATTAGTGAAACATGAACGCAAATGCAAGCACACAGGAAAAAAGAGCAGCTTTCAAGGTTCTAAGTCTAAAAATTAGGGTTTCACACAGATACTAGTACGAATCAATAGAGTAGACATGATACATGCAAAGGAGACGAAGAGCCATAAACCCTAATGGGAAAGCAGAGTAGAATCACTAGAATTTCAAGCCATCCATGATAATCAAACACATATACTGACCCAATAACATGGAAAAGACTTCAACAATGGTAAATATGAAGGAAAATCATGAGCTAGTGTTAAAAATCGATAAAGAAAACCATTTTGAGAAAGGGTTTCGGAACCCTAGTTAAAAGTGAAGGTCCGTTCAGAAAAATAGAAAGTTTTTTAAAGGAAACATCGTAATAACTCGTAATATGCGTAGATCTACTGTAAATCTAAAAGAATCGGAGGTTCCAAACATTAGGGTTTCAAAGAAAACCTCAGAGAAGATAAGAAGAACCTCAAACATTACTGGTTCGAGCCTCCAAGGTCACAGGCCTCACTCGAAATCAAACTTCGGAGGCCTGAAGCAAACAGGAACACCATGGGTGTGAGTAGACGGGTCCTCTCCCTTTGAGGGCCTTAGGGATGACATTTACCGGCATGAGAGAACCATACAGAGGCAGAGGGTGAGGAATCCATGGTCTCCGGTGGAGAAGGTCGCCGGAGAAGATGAAGGGATTCGTCGAAGAAGGGGAAGAGACAGAAGTCTCTAGAAGAGACTAGAGATAGAGAGAGAGAGTAGAGAGATGAGACACTGTGAAGAATGAGGGGTCAGTGGGGGTAGTTAGAACTTTAATTAAGGAAAGGTAATCTGGGCCGTTGATCTTATTTGATCCACGGATCAGATTAAATCGGGGTTGGGCCGGGTTATATTAGGGATTGGGCTGGGGTGAGTTTAATTGGGTATTGGGTCAATTAAATCTGATGGGGGGTGTGGTTAAATTGGTCAGCATTTAAATAATAAAGGGTTGTTTGTTAAATAGCCAATTTTTCCTCTTTTATTTTTTATAAGATAGTTAAAATAGATTTTAAAACAAATTAAAGGTACTGGACTAATTAATAAAGTATAAATATTAATCTAGAAATACTGTAAATGATTTTACAATTGTAAAATGATGCTAATCGTAAAAATAGGCTATAATTGCAACTATATGCAACTTAGCTTTAAAAATACCAAACAAATGCGTAAAAAATATGCAAAAATTATCTTAATTATATCTTGGTGTAAATATAAGAATAAAAATCGGTTAATCACAAAAAGGATAATTTTTTGGGACAATTATTGGTTTTGTACTGCTAAAATGGACAATAAATTGCTTTTAAAAACTTTAAAAATAAGGGAAAATACCAAAATTCTTGGGCATGCTTATATATGCATGTACATGATATTTTGAGACTATTTTGAGTATATAAAAATACATGGGGAAAATTGGGTATCAACACCACTACTGACATGGGACGAGTTCACTAAGTTGTTCAAGAATCATTTTCTTCCAGACAGTCTGATGCAACAATATGCTAGAGACTTTAAGAGTTTGGTTCAGACTCCAGATATGGATGTGTCACCATATAACACTGAGTTCTGTAAGCTGGCTATATATGCTCCTCACTTAGTGTCTTCCGAAGAAGCTCGAGTTCAGAGGTTTGTTGATGGATTGGTTGGTCGTCTATACGCTGCAGTAGCCCCACAGATGAAGACTTTATCCTACTCTGATGTAGTAGACCTTGCTAGAAAGATTGAAAACAAGGGACATGAGGAGCGTGCAGCTAGTGAATTACGTAAGAAGGCCAAGACAAGAGGGGCTTTCAGTGGCGGTTTTAGTGAAAATAGAAGAGCAGGAAATCAGGGACAACAACACAAACAGGGTTCTCAGACAGGGACACACATGTCTTCATAGTCCACATACAGATCATATTATAGATAGGGTACTACTGGATCGTCAGCATCTGAACATCGTAATTCTGGGCAGATATATGCCACTACTCCAGTCTGCCAGACCTGTGGTAGATCACATTTGGGCCAATGTCGTGTTCTAACGGGAGAGTGCTTTCGGTGTGGCCAGTTGGGACATCACTTGAGGGATTGCCATCAGCCTTCGAGAAATTTCAACCAGGCTTCTATTCAGTTAGCTGCACCGACTCAGACTACTCGTAATACTTCAGGTGCTACAGGTACAGGAAATAGAGGTTGAGGTGCTGGAGACCGTGCTACTGTGAATCAAGGACAAGAGAATGTTGGTAGAGGTCAGGCGAGAGTTTTTGCATCTACTAGACAGGATGCTCAGGCCTCGAATGCAGTGGTTACAGGTATTCTTTCTGTCTGTTCATTTGATGCACTTGCGTTGATTGATCCGGGATCTACTCACTCTTATGTGTCCTCGTACTTTGCTTTGAGGTTTAGTAGACACCCTGAGCTATTGAATGATCCGTTTCTAGTTGCTACTCCCGTTGGAGAGTCTCTATTAGTTGAATACGTGTATCGTGCTTGTCAGATTTGGGTTGAGGGTAGAGATACTCTAGATGACCTTATTGTACTTGATATGATTGACTTTGATATGCTAATGGGAATGGATTGGTTATCTTCTTGCTATGCTATAGTCGATTGTCATGCAAAGATAGTAAAGTTTGAGATACCAAATGAACCTAGTTTTATTCTAAGAGGGAGTCAGGTTCCAAAGACTTGCAAAATTGTATCTTTATGAAGGCTCAACGACTTCTGAAGAAGGGTTGCTTGGGTCTCTTGGCTATTGTAAATGATACAAGAAAGGAAACAGTTAGTATAGAAAATTTACCAGTAGTGAGAGAATTTTCTAATGTATTTCCTGAGGATTTACCAGGATTGCCTCCAGTACGAAAAATAGACTTTGGTATTGATTTGCTACCTGACGCACAACCCATATCGATACCCCCATACCGAATGGCACCAGCAGATTTGAGGGAGCTAAAGCAACGGTTACAGGATTTGTTATATAAGGGTTTTATTAGACCTAGTGTATCACCATGGGGTGCACCAGTACTGTTCGTAAAAAAGAAAGACGGATCCCTTAGAATGTGCATTGACTACAGGCAGTTGAACAAGATAACAATACGCAATAAATATCCTTTGCCTCGTATAGATGACATGTTTGATCAGTTACAAGGAGCTGCCCATTCTAAGACTGCTTTCAGAACTCGATACGGGCACTATGAGTTTCTTGTGATGCCTTTCGGACTGACAAATGCTCCAGCTGCATTCATGGATTTAATGAATAGGGTGTTCAAGCCATTTCTGGATAGATTTGTAATAGTATTTATTGATGATATCCTGATATATTCTCGTAGCCAAGGAGAACACGAGAATCATCTCAGGACTGTGTTGCAGACATTGCAAGAACATCGGCTTTATGCTAAGTTCTCGAAGTGTGAATTCTGGCTAGACTCGGTAGCATTTTTGGGGCATGTTGTATCCAAAGATGGAATTATGGTAGATCCTAAGAAGATTTAAGCTGTGCAGAAATGGCCCAGACCTACATCTCCTACAGAGATTCGCAGCTTTTTAGGCTTAGCAGGCTATTACAGGAGTTTTGTGCAGGATTTCTCCAGAATAGCAGCTCCACTGAGCAATCTAACACAGAAAAATGCAAAGTTTCAGTGGACGGAGGAATGTGAGCAGAGCTTTCAAAAACTCAAAACATGTTTGACAATTGCACCAATATTAGCCTTACCATCAGGTCCTGGAGGATTTACAGTATTCTGTGACGCCTCGAGAGTGGGATTAGGATGTGTTCTCATGCAAAATGGTCGTGTTATAGCATATGCTTCGAGACAATTGAAAAAAGCACGAGCAAAACTATCCTACACATGATTTGGAGATGGCTGCAGTGGTATTTGCTCTAAAAATTTGGAGATATTATCTATACGGCGAAACTTGTGAGATTTATACTGACCATAAAAGTCTGAAGTATATCTTTCAGCAGAGAGATCTAAATCTTCGACAACATCGTTGGATGGAACTACTAAAAGACTATGATTGTTCTATTTTGTATCATCCTGGAAAAGCCAATGTGGTGGCTGATGCATTGAGTAGAAAATCTATGGGGAGTTTGGCACATATAGCCCCTGCAAAGAGACTTTTGGCCAAAGATATTCAGAGACTAGAAGATACAGGTATCAGATTTAGTGTCGGAAATTCAGAGGCATTGTTGGCTTGTGCTCAGGCTAAGTCTTCATTAGTTGAGCGCATTAAGGCCACCCAATATGAGGATGAACGATTATGCAAATAAAGAGATGAGGCCTTAGCTGGTAAAAGCAAGGATATGATTATTGAAAGTGATGGTGTTCTTCTAATGGGTGACAGGCTTTGTGTAGCAGACGTAGATGGGTTGAGACATGCTATTCTCTAAGAAGCTCACAACACTAAATACACTATACATCCTGGATCCACAAAAATGTACAATGACCTGAAGCAATTTTATTGGTGGGAAGGTATGAAGAAGGATGTTGCTAACTTTGTTTCTAGTTGTTTGACTTGTCAGTAGGTCAAGGCTGAGCATCAGCGACCCGTAGGACTACTACAACAAATTGAGATTCCAGAGTGGAAATGGGAAAGAATTACTATGGATTTTGTCACCGGGCTACCACGAACCCTTAGTGGTTATGACTCGGTAATTGTAGATCGACTGACGAAATCAGCACACTTTTTGCCGGTGAAGACTACATATGGTGGAGTGAAGTATGCACAGATATTTATGAACGAAATTGTTCGACTTCACGGAGTTCCAGTATCCATCATTTCTGAGAGAGGATCACAGTTCACTTCACGCTTTTGGAAATCTTTTCAAGAAGCATTAGGTACACGAGTAGATCTTAGTACTGCATTTCATCCACAGACAGACGGGCAGTCTGAACGTACTATTCAAATCTTGGAGGATATGTTGAGAGCTTGCATTCTTGAGTTTGGAGGTAGTTGGGACACTTATCTACTGTTAGCTGAATTTGCTTACAACAATAGCTTCCAGTCCAGTATTCAAATGGCACCGTATGAAGCATTGTATGGTAGAAGATGTCGTTCTCCTATCGGATGGTTTGAAGCTGGTGAGACTAACTTATTGGGACCCGACCTAGTACAAGAAGCTATGGACAAGGTCCAGTTGATCAGACAAAGATTGCTTACAGCTCAAAGTAGACAAAAGTCTTATGCTGATAAGAGAAGAAGAGATTTAGTGTTCACAATTGGAGAAAAAGTGTTCCTACGAGTCTCTCCTATGAAAGGTGTGATGCGATTTGGGAAAAGAGGCAAGCTGAGCCCCAGGTTTATAGGACCGTATGAGATACTCGACCGAGTGGGAGAGGTGGCTTATCGTTTGGCACTTCCTCCTGAGTTGTCCTTTATTCATCCAGTTTTTCATGTCTCAATGCTAAGAGAATGTATATCAGACTCATCTCAGGTGATTCAAGCACCTATTATACCACTTGATGAGAAGATGTCTTACGAGGAGGAGCCTCTGGCAATTGTTGATAGGCAAGTAAGAAAGCTACGGTCAAAAAAAAAAATTGAGTTCGTAAAAGTCTTATGGCAAAATCATACAGTCGAAGAAGCTACTTGGGAACTAGAAAAAGATATGCAAGCGAAGTATCCCAATTTGTTTCAGTCTACAGGTATGTACTTAAGTTAAATTCGGGGACCGAATTTCATAAGGTGGGGAGGATGTAATACCCTATATTTTTTTATAAGGGTGTATTGGTCATTAGCATAATAATAACAATAATAACAATAATAATAATAATATAAGAAACTAACTATAAAAAAACTAATAAACAAAAAAAAAGAATAAGGATTTCACAAAATGGGCCCAAACCCATAAAATGTAACTATATCAACACAAACGAAAGAAAGGAAAACAGAAAAAAGGGTTCTGCTTCAGAACGCAGAAAACGAAGTTCAAAAAGAGGAGGAGAAGAAGAAGAGGAAAAAAAGGCTGGAACCAAACTTTGAGAAAACTTAAATACGCACTGGTTTTTACGGGTAATACTCGAATTTCTCATCTGGGTTCTTTTCTTCTGGTAATTCTTTTTATCTCAGTTCATATATTTGAAGGGTTTCACAAGGTATACGAAATTAAATACCAATAAGAATTATTCTGGGTAAATTATATGAATAGGTTGGAGTTGATAGATTAGCAATTACTCATATGCGGGTAAATATAATTCGGCGAATTAAGAGTCAAATGTGGAACCTCGAGGGTTGGGTATTCTAAATTAGCTATGAATTAGCCTAAACATAGAAATTAATATGAGACCGGTATTATGTAATTATAGATTGAATTGGAGGAAGTTGTACGAATTGCTCAAGGTGAAGCATTTGGAATTTCGGCACAAGTACTGTGAGTAGTAATCTTACCGCAATTTGTGTTTTCATAACCTGCATGATATACACATGATTTTTAATATGAATATGTTACCGATTAATTTGAGTTACATGTGGGACAAGTCTTTTACTTGATATGATACCGAAATAGTTATTTGAGATAAATACTGTGGTTTTAAATATTTTCGTTGTCACTAGATCTGTTTTACCGTTACTTGAATTTACTGTTATCGAAAAGAAATTATATGATTTGATAAGAACCGAAATGCCCTATATTGTTTTAAAATATTTTCTATGAGTATATACGGATTACAGAGACAAGTATAAATGGGAGTAGACATTGAATGATCCCGTAGCTAACGGCGGGTTCGTTAGACCTGGTGCACCTTGTAATTACAGATTACCGTTATAGCCCTTGCTAGTGGGAAGGTAGAACTAGCATACCGTTACAGATTTCCCTCGAGTAGGGACTACCGTTATATTTGACTTCTTGCAAAGAAGTCTACAGTTATATCGATTACATGATCCATTCATTGAAACCTCCCAACATGTGAATATTGATATTATACAGTGGTTACCGAGCTTATTACTGGATTTTTAATTGTATTATACTACAAGGAAAGCATGATGAGACTGAAAATTATTTGTAGTCTAAAAGGGCATTTTTATGTATTTTCTCTTTGAGATACTAGCATGTTTCTGACTTGTCCCCAAATAAAAATGGTTGTGGTTAAGTGTTATTACTCACTGAACTAGCAACTCATTCCCCGCTAATTTTTTTTACAGAGACAGCAGTTGACGCAGGCGAGGATTTCGTTAATTAGAGCGCACAGGTTGATAGTTCTTGGTGAGCCTCGCACTTGTTCCCGTGGGCGGAGATTTTACTTATTTTTATGATCTTTTCATTGAACTCTTAGAGTCGCTCCATAGTCATTATTTTAGTTTCATGAGTATTCTTTTGTTATTATAGTCTTATGTTGAGTATCCTTCTCATTTATCAGAGTTGGAGATAAATTAGTATTTCTAGTGGTTAGTTGGTGGTTTAGTTATGGTGGAGACTTTTATTGGTTAATTGACAAGTTGTCAATTATTTGGTATGATATTAGGATGTTTGGTTGTTGATTTGAGACAGGAAAATTTTTGGGATGGTCCAAAAACAGGGGAAACTCTGTACGATTTTTTGTATAATTACCGATGAGGCTTACTTGGGAGCACTTGCTCCTAAGCGCCGGTCACAATCCTAAATTGGGTCGTGACAAAGGGTTTGACTCAATAAAACATATAAAATCTGGATCACAACCCTGAAATAACCTAGATAATAGAAAAAACATCAAAACAAGCTACCAAGATCCTTCCTAGTGAGGAGGGAATGACTTTTCAATTGCTAATCTTGACATTTAGCCACAAATTTGCTCATCAGAATCACCAGGGTCTTCTCCAATTTCAATCTCATTAACTTCAGTCAGTAAGTTCCTGAGAGGATTCTCATACACCATGTCACCATAGTATCATCCCCACAACGTGTGCATCATTATGTGCAGATGAAGGATTCTGCGCGATATTCTGGGTGTCACTGTCTCGGATCACAATCAGTTTTTCCTGGATCATCCTTTCTATTTCTCTTTTCAAATCCCGACAACTTTCAACATTGTGCCCCTCGACATTGGAATGGTATTCACACCTTTTAGAAGGGTCAAAGTTTCTTGCACGCGGGTCCACATAATTTGGTGGAATAGGTACAATCATGTCATAATGCTTTAATTTCTCAAAGAAGCTTGCATAGGACTCTCATATTGGTGTAAAATTATCTTTCAACCTTTTTTCCCCTCTATACCTCTGGCTTAGATGTGAGTTATAGGGCACTTGAAAATTTGAGGAGGCTGCTGGAGATTTTATGGTGCGGGTGCTCGCCTTCTTGGGTGTCTTGGTGGATGGACAACATACTGAGGTAGAGCAACAGAGTAATGTGGGTTCTGAGGGGGATAGTAATGCTCGGGGGAATCATTGAAAACCATATGAGGCTGGTCATACCTTCGAGATGTTCTCCTAGGACCTCTTCTCGACCCTGGTGTCATCAAGGTTTCTTCATCCTTCTCATTCGTGTCACTAAAATTTACAGATTAAATCTGGACAGCCTGAGTTGCGGCTTTAAGAACTGCTTGACTTATAATTCTGCCTATCTTAAGGCCATTCTCAACCATTTCCCAATTTTGATTGCTTCCGGGAAGGATTTTCCAAATGCGGACATCATGATTTTAAAATAATCTAGCTCTTGAGCTAAAAGAAGACAGTGATTAGCTCGTGGTCATCCATGGGTGGCTTAACTCTAGCTGCTTGCTCTCTCCATTTAATGGCATATTCCCTGAAACATTCAATTGGTTTCTTCTTCAGGTTTGAAAGGGAATTGCGGTCTGGAGCAATGTCGATGTTGTATTGGAACTGTTTGACAAAGGCCTGGGACATGTCATCCCAGACATACCAGTGAGATGTGTTTTGATCCATAAACCATTCAGAGGCTACCCCAGTAAGGCTTTCCCCAAAATAAGCCATCAGTAATTCTTCCTTTCCTCCCGCACCTCTTAGTTGATTGCAATACCTTTTCAGGTGGGCTATGGGGTCTCCATGTCCATCATACTTATCAAATTTGGGAGTCTTGAAACCAGGAGGCAAGTAGGCATCGGGGAACATACATAGATTCTTGAAGGAAATACTCTTCTGACATGCCAATCCTTGCATGTTTTTCAGCTGTTGTTCTAAGCTTTTCAATTTTTGAGCCATTTCTTTCTGTGCCATCTTCGGGCAGGCTTCTCAATCTTTGCAGGAAAATCAAATAGGTACGAGTGATACTCAGGAGAGTGGTACTGTTTTTGCTGGCTAGCAAATTGTAACTCGTGAGTTATCCTCTGTACCACCGCCAGCTGTGGGATGGTGAAGACGGGCATAATAGTAGTGGTTGTCTGATTGGTTATCAATGGCACACTTTAGGAGCGCGCAACAGAAGTTCCAGATGTAGTCGTACAGTTCGGATAAAGACTGAACCCAGGCAGATAGGATTGACCAGACACTGAGACCGGAATAGTAGTAGTCGAGATGGATGTGAACTCTGGGAAACCATGAATAGGAAAAGGCGGTCCTGGGCCATTGACCCATGCTTGACACATTTCAGTTATTTGCTGTTTCAGTATTCTATTTTCCTCAACCATAGTAAACTCTTGTTGAACCCTCTGACCCTGAGTCTCTTGAGCACTCGTAACAGCTTCAATGTCAGTTGTCATTTTCTCCTTGGATCTTGTGTTGTCAGCTTACCACAAACCGACCACCTCAAAACTTTCTTCACAATACAAAACAAAAGACATGTTAGAATGGACTCAGTCGGTCCTTATTATTATCATTCCTTCTTCTTTTTTTCACCCTTTTTTTCAAAATCATTCGATAGAACCTGATGTGGGTTGCCTACGTATCATGTGGAACATGAATCAGATCTTGCGTAGTTCGGGATGATCAAGAATAAAGGAAATAAACTAACTCTTTTTTTTGGATTTTGAATTTTATTTTATTTTCCGAAAGAAAGACTTATAAAGAAGAAAATATTTTTGGAATTTGATTTGTTTTTTTTTTGAGAATTTTTAAAAAAAAGACTTTTAAAGAAGAAAGAAAATATTTTTTTTTATTTATAAATCGGAGAAAGACTTCTAAAGAAGAAAAAAAACATATTTTTTTATTTTGATTTAATTTTCTTTTTCAATGAAAGACTTCTAAAAAGAAAGAAAATATTTTTGGTTTTTATAAATTTTTTTATTTGGGATTTTCTAAGGAACTACTTCTAAAGAAGGAATTAAGGAAAATATTTTTGGATTTTTGAAAATTGGGGTCTCAAGACATTTCAAAATTTTCTTTTTTTAGATTTTTTGAAAGTGGGCCGGAACCGATGAGGTTTGCCTACTGTTACACCCCGTATTTTCGTACGTAAGAGTACATCGTAAGTCAATTAATGTAAGCTGAGAAAGGGAATCATCTTTTAAAAGTTTACAAAGTTAGTTCATCATGTTAACGTGGAGGTTACAAATATTTAAGATCATTAGTACCAAGTAGCAAGAGGGTTTGAAGGCTTAGAAGCTAAACGAATTGAAGAAAATAAGTTTCGTCGAAAGTCGACAAGTTGGAATGTTTTACCATGTACTTTTGGGGTGATACTAGGGTTATTAACATTATAAGGAGATTATATTATGAGTTATTTTAGTCGTACGATAGTTGGTGTTATGTTTTGAAGTCAAGCGAGTTGTGGAACAAAAGTTGGAAAAAGGTCATCACAAGTTTCATTCATAAATGTGCTGAAAATTAGGTCAAATGTAACTGAGTTTTTCTCCCAATATACTTGGAATTAGGGGATGATCTACCTATCAGATTAAAGATCTATGAGTCTAGTTTATAATGCAATAAACCGTTTGTTGATACGATATTAGAGTAGAGAGATATTTGCATTTTCGCGAGACAGCGCAGACTGGTAGGTGACAAGTAGGTGCATCACCTACTTGCCAAAAGGAGAGGTCTCAATTAAACCTCCTAAAGTCGGCCAAGAGGGGAAATTTAAAGGATTATAAACTCAATTATTTCACCCATCTTCCAGACTTTGAAAACCTAATTTAACCCCTGCAACTCCTCCCCAAAAAATCCCACACAAACCCTAGGGTATTCTGGGTGTTACGACGCGATTCTAGTGCTGAGAAGTCCGGACAACATGCTAGTTTCTCTTTCTCCTTCTTGTATCCGTGTTGAGGAACTTATTTTTGATGAAAAAGGACCAGGTTTCGTGGGTGATACTCAGTACAAGGTATGTTTATGCTTCTCCTTCCATCATCTATGCGTTTGCGAGTTGTAACTCGATCGTAAAGAATAGACCTAGCTAGTTTCGGAAGAATGGTATGTTGTTTTATCTTGTGAAATGGTTGGCTGGTTGTGAAATTATTTTTAAGTTAAATTCATGGCTGGTTTATTGGATAAGAGGTGTAATGATGTACTTTTGGTTGTATTTCTCAATTTGAAAGAAAAGACAAGTCGAAACGTGTTTAAGTAAACCGAAAAATTATGTTTGAGTTGATGAACTTGTGGGACTGTTTTTGGGCTGTTTCGTGTTGGTATTGGGTTGTCTCTTTTACTACTGTTTTTATGGAGTTGAGAGGAGGAAGGGTGTGGAGAAACACCACATAATGGCAAGGTTGTTTGTTGGTCGTTCATTGTAACATTTTCGGATTGTTTGACACTATTATGGTTGTCGTGTTGTGTATGAAGTGATAGGGGTATGTTGGGCTGTTTCTGATTGTTTTGACTAGTGTGAAGTCATATATATAGGGGAGGTGCTGTCCATTTCATTGTAAAATAGATTGTGGTCGATACATAATAGTTACGACTCTTAAACGATAACGAGAGTGTCATTTCTCTTATTGTAGACTAAGGAGCCGTGAAATTGCATAGCTTGAGGTTGGGAAGAATATACAAGGTATGATAAGGCACTTCCTTCGTTCTTTTGGCATGATCTAAAGTAACATGAACATAAACGGTATACTAATTCATAATGGATCTACTCCTAGAAACAAAGGTTGTCCATCTTGTTCTTTCCTTATAAAGTTATTCTAAACAACTGTGTATGATCCTTAAATACTAAGGTTCATATTGATGGTAGGGATGTCCATAATGTTCTTAGGCCACTTCAAAAGGTTTAGAACTTGATTCCATGAGTCGAGCATGCATTATATACATGTATCTACTTTACTCTACCGAGCCGCACTAAAGTCGGCCGGGTACGGCACCTATTGTGCAACCACTGATCAGTTGGATTTACCGAGCTCCACGTGGCCGGGTACGATTCTACCGAGCCTTATGATGGCCGGGTACGTTTTTACCGAGTCCTCTTTGAGGCCGGGTACGATATGATGATGATGATGCCCACAGAGGCGTATGTTTTTTTAAAAAGTTTATGTATATATATGTATTATGCATTTCATGTCAGTAGCCCCCAGAGGCACTCAGATGTTACAGGTTGTATCTCCTCTATCTCTCTTTACATTATTGTTCTTATTTATGTTTTCCTGCCTTACATACTCGGTACTTTATTCGTACTGACGTCCCTTTTGCATGGGGACGCTGCGTTTCATGCCCGCAGGTCCCGATAGACAGGTTGACATTCCTCCAAGTAGGCTATCAGTTTAGCGGAAGGTGTTGGTGCACTCCACTTGCTTCGGAGTTTCCTATTTGGTCAGTATGCTTTGGATATGTATTGATTGGTATGGCGGGGCCCTGTCCCGACCTTTATGATATTAGGTACTCTTAAAGGCTTGTAGACAGATGTTAGGTGTATGGATACTTGTATGGCCTTTTCGGCTTATGTTTTGAGTTTACAAATGGTCATGTCGGCCTTATAGGCCCGTATGTCACATGTATAAGTTTGCATATCATGGTGGGTCGTCATATGTTGAGTATTCCCCTATGTTTCATTCTTGTTATCTCATGACGAGTTTTCTAGCTCATTTACCATGATAGTAGGATAAGAAAGATATGTTATGTTGGTACTCGGTTGAGTAAGGCACCGGGTGCTCGTCGCGGCCCATCCGGTTTAGGTCGTGACACCTACGTATCTCACATCCGGTGAGTATCAGACCCGTGAACTCAAAATCTCAATCTATCTTTCAACACCTTTTGAGTAAGTTTTTGACACAATTTGATTTTTGAACACATGGATTTTATGAGTTTCACTCTTATTTTTCACCTTGGTTTTTCTTGATTTCTTTTCCTACTAGAAGCCAATCAACATGCAAGCCGAAACAAATATATGCCCAAGTAGCACGTAAAATGCATCAAGATGGTCTTTTAATTTTGGGTGCACCTGTCCTAGAAGAACCCAACCCCTGTGTTGAGTCCCCAAAGTCAAATGCACGTGATGCACACAAGCGTACCTACTAGGGATCCGGCATGAGGCTATGTTTTTCTAAGTTTAAACCTTAAAGGTGTGGAGTTCTAGACCTAGCTTACCCAAGCGTATAACTCGAGCCGGGGGAGGGGGGCAACGTACCGAGAACCAAAAAGCCATCCGGCTTTGTAACCAATCCGATCCTCTTTCTAAAATTAGGGTGTTGACATTACTAACAGAAAAGGAGCCACGCCAGCGTGCGCTACCCAGAAGATTTAGAAGACTCAGAGAGAAGAATGGTGGCGTAACAGTTTGATACACAGTTCACACAATATCAAAGGGTAAAAGAGCGACAATTAGCATATTAGGCTCAAGCAAGTAATATTAGACAATCACAAGAAGCCAAGTATATAAAAGTCATCTAAGCTCGAATTCTGAACCCTGAACCAAAAGTTCTGGGTTTGTTTCCTCAGCAAAGTCGCTAGAGCTGTCACACCTCCTTTTTTCCCTAGGGATAGAGAGTTTTTCCAATTAAAGTGATATTAATCGAAATGAGATTATTTATTTTAATTTCAAAGTCGCCACTTGGAATAATTTTATGGTGTCCCAAGTCACAGATTTGTTTTAAAATACCAAATCAAGGAAATTGACTCTATTTTTTGGTCCACGAACATAGAAGACCCAGTAAGAAATTCTGTTAGCCCAGGAGAAGGTGTGAGGCACTCCCGAGTTACGTAGTTTTAGCACAATCGCTCAACTATTAATAATTGGCCTAATTATCTGATTTAATACATATTTAAAACATATTGTTCATTTTAACTTTCTTACCGCTTTTAATAGAGTTTTAATCGCTTTTAGGATTTATGGAATTCATTTGAACAAAACGCGATGTCGCACACTCGTTTATACATATTGTGAATCGCGTCACATGAAACGCACCCGCGATTTACAACTTGTTTATTTTTATTATTAATTGATTTGAAAATATAGCCGAGTCGCGTGAAACGCACACTCGAATTGGGGAGTATGTATCATGACTATGCCATGGGAACCGTACCCATAGTCACGATGATTTATTATTAATCGCGCATAAAGCAACTAGTGCATTTGAAATTTTTTCCTAATCTTTGGGATTGTTGTGATGCAAAATTTATGGACAAGATATTATTGGGGAGTAAATAGGCTAGCTAACATGATCTATTACTTGGCCCAAATTCCTATGGTTCAAGACCCACCTTATGGCCCATTCTATCCTTGCCAAGAAAGAAACAAATCCAAATTTTTCATCTACCGAATTTAATAACTCATTTAAATCACCACTTCAACATGCTAAAACTAAGGCAACGTAACATAACCATATAAGTAAGAAAACTAAATTAAAGTCCATAGCGTATTTAACAGAAATCGTCCAACCAAACTTACATATATTCAAACGAATTAATCTTTAAAACCAATATATAACCCAAATAATACGCAATCAATACACAATTAATACGAAAGAGATCAACTATTTTTCATAGAGCAAATGAAATCCGTCGCGAGCAAATAGAAACACTAATATATAAAAGCAAGTGTATACTTAAAATGTAAACAAATACTGAGAAAAATGGATTCGAATGGACCTTTATATTGATGAATAAAGCTAAAAATTTACAACTCAATAGGAATAACAGAGCAACAATCGTTGGACTGAAACGCCGAAATTGCGAACCGAAACCTCGATTCGGCACCGAAAAACTCAACCAAACACGGATTCAGACCCAAATTCTAACCAAAGTTCATCAATTATCCTCTGAATCTCAGACACCCATAAATTAAGCCCTTCAATTGTCTTCTTAGTCCATGCACAACTCAATTTCTGACTCGTCTAAGGAATTACCAGAAGAGAAGAAGCGGCCAGCGAAGCGGAAAAGAGAGACGATCAACAGTGAGCAGAGTACAAAATCAGAGTTAGAATGAGAAGTTTGGGAAAATGGGTATCTAAATTCGTGAACCTAGTAAAAATCACGTATTTGACTTGGCACTTATCCTACAGCAGAAATGGCCGCTAGAGCACATGACGTGGCTGCATTGACCATCAAACGAACTTCCGCCATTCTCAATTTCCCTTATCTCATCGACTCTCTGCCTCGTCCAGTGTCAAAGTCACCTAGAGATGTTCAAGCTGCTGCTAGGTTAGAGGAATTGTAGGAGAATTTTTGTTGAGGGTGGCGGCAGAATTAGGTCCTCTTTTGATGTAGGTTCTAGGAGTATTTTATGTGATAGGGAGAAGAAATGTAGGTCATTAGATGAAAGTAGATCATTGACTATGATAAAGGGAGGGGTTTGATGGGTGAGAAAAAGGTTTGGGCCGAAAGAGATTGGGAAGAATGGGGGAGAAATTTAAAAATAGCCAGATTTACAACTGGTCGTTCAAAAATAGCGCAGTTTCAAAAGTAATCGAAATTTAGCCACTTTTCATGTAAAGAAAAATCTGTTCAAAAACACTGTTCAAAACCCGGAAAAATACGTCAGTATATTATGTTTGAGTTCCAGCATAAGTATACGTGAACTCCAGCATATTATACTGAGTTCCAAGATAAGTATGATGGAACTCCAGCATAATATGATGGAGTTCCAGCATAAGTACACTAGAACTCCAGCATAATATACTGGTGTTCCAGCAAGTATACCGGTCCAACATAATATACTCTAGTTTGGAGCACCGGTGCTCCAGTCTCCGGTATATTATACTGGAGCCAGCAAAGTATACCGGTCCAGCATAATATGCTGGAGTTCATACACAGCTACACCGAACTCCAGTATATTATGTTGGACCGGTCTCTGCTGCAGCAAAATAGTGGCTATTTTTCATTGACTTGGTAAATGCTGACTATTTTTGACGGACCAGTCCGAACCGTGCTATTTTGACAAGAATGGCCATTTGTCTTGCTGGGCCATTAAAATCCGAAAACGAGCTCCCAATTGCCCCAATTTCGAGTTATTCAACTCCTAGAAAACTAAAAATTCATTAAGTAAAAGCCCAAACCTTCTCCTGAAAATAATTTGAAGTACATATAAAAATTTAAGAGTACTCTTAGTTAATTAGAAAAGACTGCTAAAATAAAACTAAATATTAAAGTGGAGCTATTTTTATGTTTAAAAGTTAAAATAAAAGATAAAAATATACTAAAATTCCGTAAAATCAAGTAGATACTAAAAATACTACGAATACTAAAAATAACTCTTAAAACCCGTGCGGGTCAAAGATTACGTGTTTACAAAGACTTTAAGAAAATCTATAAAACAGCAAAAAACACAAAGTGCAAAATCCGAGCAAGCATGAGATTTTGATAGAAAAGTGATGACATTACATGAAAAATATTGGGGTCAACTGGATTTAGTAGTCTATTAAAAGAGAAAGCTCTGGATTTTACACTTCAAAGGGGAAAGGGAATGTTTTCACACTATATTAAGCTAGCGCTATGAAAACAAATCAAAAGGTAAAAGGGAATAGGTAAGCTGGGTAAAATATTCGGTCGAATAGGTAGCTTTTGTAACAAACTTTCATATGGGTAATTACGGGTAATTATCTTTGGTTATGTGGGCATTTAGTATAGATACCCTAATTAAAGTTCTCAAAGCTCTCGAATTTGAGATTTGGGTATGAAAAAAATTCGCATTTTTCTCTTTAGTGGGTAAAATCCTTATTAAAGGGGCCTGTATCAAACTCCAAGTGAAAATATTGATTAAATATTTTTGGATATTATTATTTTTTAATTGTAGAGATATATGAGTACATTTGGGTTGTCACTTGACGTATGCTAATAGAAATATCTATTAAGATACCTCAAATAATTTGGGAATGGCTAAAATCAAGATCGTTTTCAAGATGACAGATCACAGAAGGGCCATTAATAAAATACAGAATTCTCCACTCAAACGTCAAAGCTACGTCACCTTATCTAAAGATTCCTAGTATTATTAGGTTATAATAGTAGAGTTAATATATTGGCTCATGGATATTTGTTTTTTCTTTTTCTTTTATTCATTTTTTATTAGACCTATACCTTATTTCCCTGTAACGTTAATGGTGGATAAAATTGGTTAAATGTTACTGACTAATGGAGTTCATTATCATCAAGGATTAAATACTGCAACAGATTAAGATCTCCCACTCTTAATCAAAGTCTCTAGTTCGGGTGTAGGCATCGCCTCTCCCTTTAATAGGCTTTACACAACATGAATTTGGATTAGCCGGGACCCAGTACAAATACCAGACATCAAATAAAAAATAAAATGAAATTCATATATAATGGTCTTCCAGGATCCTTCTGTCATGCCCCAAACCTAAGGGGCGTGGCCGGCATCCGATGCTATACTCAGCCCGAGCTTACCACTCTGTAACAATGAACCCTGGAGGGATAACTCTGAACATAGGCCGGCGAGGCCTACCTGCAAGTAGACAATATCAACCAAGGCCATCAAGGCCGTACATTGAAATCGTCTCAAGATAATATCCAACTCACCTGAAGGATAAACGTACCATGTGATGACTCAAAAGGTCATCTTGTGTTTTAACGAGGCCTTCAAAATCTTATTTTATTCCTCCTCGATTTGCGTGCGCAGTCCGGGCATATTTTCGAAAAGCTTTTACGTTGAAAGTTGATAGAAATAATAATTTTTGCCTTTAAAAGTTGATTTAGTTGACTTCGGTCAACGTTTTGAGTTAACGGACCCGAACTCATGTTTTGACATCCTGGTGGGTCCGTATCGAAATATGGGATCTGGGCGTATGCCCGGAATAGAATTCCGAGGTCCCTAGCTCGAGATATGAATTTTTGATGAAAATTAAAAGACAAAAAATTAAATGGTTTTAAGAATTTGGTTAATGTTTGATCCTGTTGGTATCGGGCCCTTATTTTGGTTTCGGAGCCCGGTACAGTTCCAAAATAATTTTTATACCTTATCTGTTAAAACGGAACTGATTTGACGTGATTCGGACATCCGGTTGTGAAAATAGGAATTTCAAAGTGTTCTTAAGAATTTCATGTGATTTGGTGCTAAATTCGTAGTTCTGGGTGCTATTTTGGCTATTTGATCGCACGAGCAAGTCCGTATGATGTTTTTAGACTTATGTGCATGCTTGGTTAGGAGCCGCGAGGGCTCAGGTGAGTTTCGGATAGGTTTCGGGATGTTTTAGACTTGAGAAATTCTGGGTTTTTTTTGCAGCTTCAGTGATTGCTGGTTTTCTTCTTCACGTTCACAAAGCTACTCTCGCGAACGCGAAGAGTAAACTGAAGCTGGGTGGGTGTTGTTCTACGCGAACGTATAAGCTCGGTCACGAACGCGGAGCAGCGAGGGTGTTACCCTCCGCGAACGCGACCGACATCTCGCGAACGCGTAGAGTTAGGGACCTGGGGGAGGGGTCAGTTGTTCTTCTACGCGAACGCGATAATTGGGTCGCGAACGCGAAGGCTGGGGGGGAGCAGCCTTTCGCGAACGCGTAGGCCTTTGGGCCGGTATTTTTCGCGATCGCGACAGGCCCTTCGCAAATGCGAAGAAGGGCTATCAAGTGAATTAAAAACAAACCAGAAACGGGAATTTTTCAAAATTTCACAACTCTTTCCCTAGAACTCGACCTAGGGCGATTTTTGAAGAGGGAATTCAACACCAAATCATAGGTTTGTACTCTTTAACTAGTCCTAAACCTTGCTCTTTCATGGTATAATTAGGGATTTTTGAAAGAATTGAGGGTTTTTGCAAATTGGGAATTTAGACCTCGATTTGGGGTCAGATTCGGGAACTAATTACATATTCGGGCTCGGGTGAATGGGTAAATGGGTTTTGGTCCGAACCTCAAGTTTTGTCCAAGCGGGCCTGGGGTCGATTTTTGACTTTTGGGGGGAAATGTTGGGAAACCTAAATTTATGTATTGAAATTTATTCCTTTAGCAATATTTGATGTTATTAAGTTAATTATGGCTAGATACGAGTGGTTTGGGGGTGGAATCTAGAGGAAAAGCGGTAATTGAGTAGTGAGTGGCTTGTGGATCGAGGTAAGTGTTATGTCTAACTTTGACTCGAGGGATTAGGAATCCTTGACTTAATTGCTATATGAAAATCCATGTGAGTGGCGTATAGGTGAGGTGACAAGTACCTATGCGCTGCCAATTTATCTGTTTTCCCTGTTTTCTTCCTGTTCTTATTATATTGTCTTCCCTGCCTTAACTACTACATTCTTTACTGGTATTTCCATGCTAAATTGCTACTTGTCAGACATTGTTTTTCATTGTTGAAGGTATTAACTACCCCGTAGTTTCATTGTCTCATGTTATTGGCTTAAGCTGGTTTATCGGTGTTTTATGGTATATTTTGGATTGGTTTCCCTGAGTAGTATTATTTGTGTGAAGTTTCATAGTGTACAAGATTTCCGTTTGCTTTAGTTTGAAGGTTAAATATTGTTAAGAGTTTTGAGTTAAATTGTGAAATTTTTGTACTTATTGAGTAATTGATGCTGATATGGTGAGATCGGGTTGCGTGCGACAACAGGAGGTATAAGGGTGATATATTGAGGAGGAATAAGGGTGAAATGCTATTATACGGTGGGATCGGGTTGCACGGCATAACAGGAGGAATAGGAGTGGATTGATATGGAGTAATAAGGGTGAATATTCATATTGATATTGATATATGGTGGGATCGGGATGCGCGTCGCATCAGTTTATGTGTTTATGTATCTTTCTTCTACTGTGTGAGTTATTCTGTAGCTTTGAATTTCAGTTAAGAATTGGTTATAGATGGATACCAATAAGACGCTTGAGTTCTGTATTCATTCCTTGCAAGTTACCGCTTTATTTTGTCCTGTCCTTCTTTCTGCTTTTACTATACATTGTATGCAGGTTATATTGTAATTTCCCAGCCGTAGCCTCATCATTACCTCGTCAAGGTTAGGCTCGGCACTTACCAGTACATGGGGCCGGTTGTATTGATACTGCACTCTGCACTTTCTGTGCAAATTTTGGAGCAGGTAGTGGCTGATCGAGAGGTCAAGTGCACATATTTTCAGCTAGGAGACCCAAGGTAGTCCTGCTGGCGTCCGCAGGCCCTGGCATCCCCTTCTATGCTCCTACATTTACTGTTTTACTTCCCTTCATAAACAGTTGTATCTTCTTTTGAACAAATGTTTGTAGCAAATCCTAGTGTGTTCGTGGATTGTGACACCGAATTTTGGGTAGTAATAGCAATAGTATTGGTGATATTATATAAACAAAGAAGCTATTTACTTACTTCCACATTTTATTTCTACTTGTTTTAGCTTTTTTACTTTTAATCACTGAAACTTAAAGGAAATTGGTTAATAATACTCTAACGTTGGCTTGCCTAGCGAGTCTGATGTTAGGCGCCATCACGGTCCCGATGGTGGGAATTCCGGATCGTGACATGTTGGTATCAGAGCACTGGGTTGCCCAGGTCTCACAATTCACAAACAAGCTTAGTAGAGTCTGAGGGATCGGTACAGAGACGTCTGTGCTTATCCCCTAGAGGCTACAGAGTTTAGGAACAATTTTACTTCTATTCCTCTCTGTCGTGCGATTTGATCTCTCAATTTTAATTGAACTCTCTACTCTTGTACCTTCACAGATGGCAAGAATACGTACCGTCAGCCGAGCAGCAGCCAGAGCCCTAGTGGCAGCTCCTACGAGTGGCAGAGGACGAGGTCGAGGCCATGCTAAAGGCCCGTGCAGGGGCAGGGCTCAGCCCAGAGCTCGAGCAACAGCACCAGTAGCAGAGCCTCAGGTGGAGTTTGATGATAAGGTTCCAGCCCCGAGTGTTCCTGCCGGACCAGCTCATATTCCAAAGGGGTTCATAGCCACCCAGTGCTTTAGGATGCTTTGGTCCGTCTAGTGGGCCTTATGAAGAGTGTTGCTCAGACCGACACATTTCCTGTAGCACCAGCCGTCTCTCGGGCTGGGGGATGAGTTCAGACTCCCGCTACTCAAACTGCGGAGCAGATGGCTCACTAGTTTCAAACTCCAGCAGCTCAGCCAGTTGGGGCAGTTCCGCCGGGTGTTGCAGCACAGACCGAACGGATCAGCTATGTCTTCTGAGGCCTTGTTGAGATTGGACAAGTTCACCAAGCTCTTTCTAGTTCATTACAGTGGGGCAACTTCTGAGGACCCATATGATTGTCTTGACCGCTGCCATGAGGTGCTGCAGAACATAGGGATAGTGGAGACCAATGGGGTCGATTTTGTTGCATTTCAGATGATAAGGTCCGCCAAGAGATGGTGGAATGACTTTGTGTTGACAAGACCTGCTGGGTCGCCTACTTTGACTTGGGACTAGTTCTCTCAGATATTTCTTGAGAAGTTCCTTCCTGTTACACTGAGAGAGGACTATCGCAGGCAGTTCGAGTGTCTCTAGCAGGGCAGTATGTCCGTCACTCAGTACGAGACTCGCTTTATTAAGTTGGCCCGTCATGCTCTTCTTATACTTCCTACCGAGAGAGAGATAGAGGGTGAGGAGGTTTATTGAGGGGCTAGCTCAGCCTATCAGATTGTAGATGGTTAAGGAGACTGAGAGTGAGATTTCTTTCTAGGATGCAGCTAATGTTGCCAGACGAGTTGAGATGGTTCTAGCTCAGGGGAGTGGTCAGGGGTGTGACAAGAGGCCGCGTCACTCCGGTAGATTCAGTGGGGCCTCGTCTGGAGGTCGAGGTACTTTTGGTAGGGGCCATCCTCCCAGGCCGTTTCATTCAGCACTTCAGGCATCTCACGGAGCTTTAGGGAGTCGTGGTCCCTATGTGCCTTTTTCGGGGCAGCCAGCTGATAGTGCACCACTAGCACCTATCAAAGCACCTCCTCTTTGGAGTTATTATCGCGGCCAGTCGGCTCGTCCGGTTCAGTCTCAGTTTCTACAGCCACAATATCAGGATAGATGTTTCGAGTGTGGTGATTATGGGCATATTCGTAGGACCTGTCCAAGATTAGTGGGTATTCCGCCACAGCAGCAAGGTTCTCGTGCCATGATTCCGGCACCGGGCACGCTACCTCCCGCTCAGCTAGCTAGAGGTAGGGGTCATGGAGCCACAGGTAGAGGTCAGGCCGCTAGAGGTGGAGGTCAGGCCGTTAGAGGTAGAGGCCAGGCCGCTAGAGGTGGAGGCCAGCCAGCAGAAGGCCATCCCAGAGATATGGTTCAGAGTGATGGGGGGCCCAGTCCCGATGTTATGCTTTCCTAGCCAGGCCTGAGGCTGAGTCATCCGATGTTGTTATCACAGGTATTATTTCAGTTTGCAGTAGATATGCTTCAGTTCTATTTGATCCAGAGTCTACATACTCCTATGTGTCATCTTACTTTGCTTCATATTTGGTTGTGCCTCGTGATTCTTTGAGTACTCCCGTGTATGTGTCCACACTGGTGGGGGATTCTATTATTGTAGATTGTGTCTATCGCTCGTGTGTGGTTATTATTGGGGGTCTTGAAACTAGCGTAGATCTCCTACTTCTCGATATGGTCGATTTTGATGTCATTTTGGGGATAGATTGTTTGTTACCGTATCATTCTATATTGGACTGTCACGCCAAGACCGTGACCTTAGCCTTGCTGGGGTTACCTCGATTAGAGTGGATGGGGAGTCCTGGTCATTCTACCAATAGGGTTATCTCTTATATGAAGGCTCAGCATATGGTCGAGAAGGGGTGTCTAGCTTATCTGGCTTATGTTCGTGATTCTAGTGCGGAGATTCCTTCCATGGATTCTGAACCAGTTGTTCAGGAGTTTCCAGAGGTATTTCCTACAGACCTGCCAGGGATGCCACCCGACAGGGATATTGACTTCTGTATTGTTTTGGTTCCGGGAACTTAGCCTATTTCTATTCCGCCATACCGCATAGCCCCGCCAAAATTGAAAGAGTGGAAGGAGCAGTTGCAAGATTTTCTTGATAAGGGCTTTATTAGAACCAGTGTCTTGCCTTGGGGTGCGCCCGTGTTGTTTGTAAAGAATAAGTATGGATCAATGAGGATGTGCATAGATTATCGGCAGTTGAACAAAGTCACCATCAAGAACAAGTACCCATTGCCGATAATTGATGACTTATTTGATTAGCTTCAGGGTGCCAAGGTATTTTCAAAGATTAATTTGAGGTCTGGCTACCATCAGTTAAGGATTAGGACATCTGATGTCCCTAAGACAGCTTTTCGGACTCGATATGGGCATTATGAGTTCCTGGTGATGTCATTTGGTTTGACAAATGCCCCAGCAGCATTTATGGATTTGATGAACTGGGTGTTACAGGCTTACCTGGATTCTTTTGTGGTTGTGTTTATTGATGATATCTTGATCTACTCCCACAGCCGAGAGGAGAACGAGCAGCATCTTCGGGTCGTACTTCAGACTTTGAAAGACAGCCAGTTATATGCTAAGTTTTGAGAATAAGAGTTTTGGTTGAGATCAGTTCGTTTCTTGGGTAATGTAGTATCAGCAGAGGGTATTCAGATGGATCCTAAGAAGATTGAGGTCGTTCAGAATTGGCCTAGACCTACTTCAGCCATAGAGATCCATAGTTTCTTGGGATTGGCGGGTTATTACAGTCGGTTTGTGGAGGGGTTCTCATCTATAGCAGCCCCGTTGACCAGGTTGACCCAGAAGGGTGCCCCGTTCAGATGGTCGAATGAGTGTGAGGTGAGCTTTCAGAAGCTCAAGACAGCTTTGACTACGGCGCTGGTGTTGGTGTTGCCCACAGGTTCAAGGCCCTATACAGTGATGCATCTCGTATTGGACTTGGTGCGGTATTGATGCAAGGTGGCAAGGTTATTGAAATGCTTCACAACAGCTAAAGGTTCACTAGAAGAATTATCATGTTCATGACTTGGAGCTAGCAGTCATTGTTCACGCGTTGAAGATTTGGAGGCAATATCTATATGGCGTGTCGTGTGAGGTGCTCACGGATCATAAGATATTGCAGTATTTGTTCAAGCAGAAGGAGCTCAATTTGAGGCAGTGGAGGTGGTTGGAGCTATTGAAAGACTATGATATCACCATCTTGTATCATCTCGGGAAGGCCAATATAGTGGTCGATGCTTTGAGTAGGAAGTCAGCTAGTATGAGCAGCCTTGCGTACATTCCAGTTGGTGAGAGACCGCTTGGATTAGATGTTCAGGCCTTAGCCAATCAGTTCGTGGGGTTGGATGTTTCTGAGCCCGATCGTGTTTTAGCTTGCACAGTCGCTCAGTCTTCCTTGTTTGAGCGTATCAGGGAGTGGCAGTATGATGACCCTCATTTGCTTGTCCTTAGGGACATAGTGCGGCACGGTGATGCCAAGCAGGTTACGGTTGGAGATGATGGAGTTTTGAGGATGTAGGGTCGTGTTTGTGTGCCTAATGTGGATGGATTTCGTGAGTTGATTCTAGAGGAGGCCCACAGTTCCTGGTATTCTATTCACCCAGGGCGCTGCCAAGATATATCAGGACTTGCGGCAGCATTATTGGTGGAGGAGGATGAAGAAGGATATTATTGCATATGTAGCTCGGTGTCTAAATTGTCAGCAAGTAAAGTACGAGCATTGGAGACCTGGTTGTTTGCTTCAGAAGATAAAGATTCCTGAGTGGAAGTGGGAGAGTATCACTATGGATTTCGTTGTTGGACTCCCACGGACTTAGAGGAAGTTCGATGCAGTTTGGGTTATTATGGATAGACTGACCAAGTCAGCGCATTTCATTCCTGTGGCAGTTTCCTATTCCTGTGACATTGTTCGTCTTCACGGTGTGCCCGTGTCTATCATTTCTGATCGAGCTACGTATTTTACCTCGCATTTCTGGAGGGCAGTACAGCGTGAGTTGGGTACGCAGGTCGAGTTGAGCACATCATTTCATCCTCAGACAGACGGACAGTCCGAGTGTACTATTCAGATTTTGGAGGATATGCTCCGCGCCTGTGTTATCGACTCTGGAGGTTCTTGGGATCAGCTGTTGCAATTTGCTGAATTTGCCTACAACAACAGCTATCAGTCGAGCATCCAGATGGCTCCCTACGAGGCATTATATGGTAGACAGTGTCGATCGTCGGTTGGATGGTTTGAGCCGGGGGAGGCTCGATTATTGGGTACAGATTTGGTACAGGATGCCTTGGATAAGGTTAAGATCATTCAAGATAGACTTCGTATAGCTCAGTCCAGGCAGAAGAGTTATGCGACCGTAAGGTTCGTGATATGGAATTCATGGTCGGAGAGAGAGTTTTGCTTAGGGTATCGCCCATGAAGGATGTAATGAGGTTTGGAAAGAAGGGCAAGTTAAGCCCTAGGTATATTGGGCCTTTTGAGATCCTTGAGCGAGTGGGGGAGGTGGCCTACAGACTTGCGTTGCCACCGGGTTTATCAGCGGTACATCCAGTATTCCATGTGTCCATGCTTCAGAAGTATCACGGCGATCCATCCCACGTGTTAGATTTCAGCACTGTCCAATTGGACAAGGATTTGACATGCGAGGAGGAGCCGATAGCTATTCTAGACCGGCAGGTTTGTCAGTTGAGGTCTAAGAGTTATCCTTCGGTTCGAGTGTAGTGGAGGGGTCAGCCTGTTGAGGCAGCTACTTGGGAGTCCGAGTCCGATATGCGGAGCAGATATCCCCACCTTTTCATCAGCTCAGGTACTTTTCTATATCCGTTCGAGGATGAACAGTTATTTTAGAGGTGGAGAATGTGATGACCCAAAAGGTCATCTTATGTTTTAGAACTCGACTCCATGTTCCGAGGCCTTCAAAACCTCATTTTATTCCTCCTCAATTTGCGTACACGGTCCGAGCATGTTTCTGGAAAGCTTTTATATTGAAAGTTGATAAAAATAATAATTTTTGCCTTTAAAAGTTGATTTAGTTGACTTCGGTCAACATTTTGAGTTAACGGACTCGGACTCGTATTTTGACAGTCCAGGTGGGTCTGTATCGAAATATGGGACCTGGGTATATGCCCGAAATCGAATTCCGAGGTCCCTAGCTCGAGATATAAATTTTTTATGAAAATTGAAAGACTGAAAATTAAATGGTTTAAGAATTTGGTTAACGTTTGATCTTGTTGGTATTGGGCCCGTATTTTAGTTTCGGAGCCCGGTACAGTTCCAAAATAATATTTATACCTTATCTATGAAATTTAGTGAGAAACGGAACTGATTTGATGTGATTCGGACGTCCGGTTGTGAAAATAGGAATTTCAAAGTGTTCTTAAGAATTTCATGTGATTTGGTGCTAAATTCGTAGTTCTAGGTATTATTTTGGCAATTTGATCACACGAGCAAGTCGGTATGATGTTTTTAGACTTGTGTGCATGCTTGGTTTGGAGCCCCGAGGGCTCGGGTGAGTTTCGGATAGGTTCCGGGATGTTTTAGACTTAGGAAATTCTGGTTTTTCTGCAGCTTCAGTGATTGCTGGTTTTCTTCTTCGCGTTTGCGAAGCTACTCTCGTGAACGCGAAGAGTAAACTGGAGGTGGGTGGGTTTTTTTCTACGCGAACACGTAAGCTCGGTCGCGAACACGGAGTAGCGGGGGTCCTACCCTTCGCGAATGCGACCGGCATCTCGCGAATGCGTAGAGTTAGGGATCTGGGGGAGGGGTCAGTTGTTCTTCTATGCGAGCGCGATCATTGGGTCGCAAACGCGAAGTCCAGGGGGGAGAAACCTTTCGCGAATGCGTAGTGAGACACGCAAACGCGTAGGCCTTTGGGCCGCTGTTTCTCGCGATCGCGACAGGCCCTTCGCGAACGCGAAGAAGGCCTGTCCAGTGAATTAAAAACAGACCAGAAACGGGAATTTTCAAAATTTCAAAACTCTTTCCCTAGAACTCGACCTAGGGCGATTTTTGAAGAGGGAATTCTACACCAAATCATAGGTTTGTACTCTTTAACTCATTTCCTTCAATTTCCATCATCACCCGTTAGATTCCTAGTCCTAAACCGTGTTCTTTCATGGTAGAATTAGGGATTTTTGGAAGAATTGGAGGGGGGGGTTTGCAAATTGGGAATTTAGACCTCGATTTGGGGTCGGATTCCGGAACTTACATATGCAGGCTCGGGGGTGAATGGATAAATGAGTTTTTGTCCGAACCTCAAGTTTTGACCAAGCGGGCCCGGGGTGGATTTTTGACTTTTTGGGGGAAACGTTGGGAAACCTAAATTTATGTATTGAAATTGATTCTTTTAGCAATATTTGATGTTACTAAGTTAATTATGGCTAGATACGAGTGGTTTGGAGGTGGAATCTAGAGGAAAATCGGTAATTGAGCAGTGAGTGGCCTGTGGATCGAGGTAAGTGTTGTGTCTAACTTTGACTCGAGGGATTAGGAATCCTTGACTTCATTGCTATGTGAAAATCCATGTGAGTGGCGTATAGGTGAGGTGACAAGTACCTATGCCCCGCTAATTTATCTGTTTTGCCTATTTTCTTCCCGGTTTTATTATATTGTCTTCCCTGCCTTAACTGCTACATGCTTTACTGGTATTTCCATGCTAAATTGCTACTTGTCAGACATTGTTTTTCATTGTTGAAGGTATTAGCTACCCCGTAGTTTCATTGTCACATATTATTGGCTTAAGCTGGTTTATCGGTGTTTTATGGTATATTTTGGATTGGTTTTGCTGAGTAGTATTATTTGTGTGAAGTTTCATAGTGTACAAGTTTTCCGTTTGCTTTGGTTTGAAGTTTAAATATTGTAAAGAGTTTTGAGTTAAATTGTGAAATTTCTGTACTTATTGAGTAAATGATGCTGATATGGTGGGATCGGGTTGCGCGCCGCAACAAGAGGTATAAGGGTTATATATTGAGGAGGAATAAGGGTGAAATGCTAGTATACGGTGGGATCGGGTTGCATGCCGCAACAGGAGGAATAGGGTGGATTGATATGGAGTAATAGGGTGAATATTCATATTGATATTGATATATGGTGGGATCGTGATGTGCGCCGCATCAGTTTATGTGTTTATGTATCTTTCTTCTACTGTGTGAGTTATTCTGTAGCTTTGCATTTCACTTAAGGATTGGTTATAACTGGATACCGATAAGACACTTGAGTTTTGTATTCATTCCTTGCAAGTTACCGCTTTATTTTGTCCTGTCCTTCTTTTTGCTTTTATTATACACTGTATGCAGGTTATATTGTAATTGCCCCGCCGTAGCCACGCCACTACCTCATCGAGGTTAGGCTCGGCACTTACCAGTACATGGGGTAGGTTGTACTGATACTGCACTCTACACTTTCTGTGCATATTTTGGAGCAGGTAGTGGCTGATCGAGAGGTCGGGTGCAGATATTTTCAGCTAGGAGCACCAAGGTAGTCCTGTTGGCCTCCGCAGGCCTTGGCGTCCCCTTCTATGCTTCTACATTTACTATTTTTACTTCCCTTCATAAACAGTTGTATCTTCTTTTGAACAAATGTTTGTAGCAAATCCTAGTGTGTTCGTGGATTGTGACACCGGATTCTGGGTAGTAATAGCAATAGTATTGGTAATAGTATATAAACAAAGAGGCTATTTACTTACTTCCACATTTTATTTCTACTTGTTTTAGCTTGTTTACGTTTAATCACTGAAACGTAAGGGAAATTGGTTAATAATACTCTAACATTGACTTGCCTAGCAAGTGTGATGTTAGGCGCTATCACGGTCCCGATGGTGGAAATTCCGGTCGTGACATACCCAAACATATATACATAACTATGCAGGAGGACGAGGCCGTCAGGAACGTCTACACCCAGCAATATACCAAACTGAACATGTACACAAGGCCGACAAGGCCACAATATTGACACACAAAACGTGCAGGATTTGTCCACAAGCCTCTAGAGATAATAGAACTATATCATGATCGGAACAGGGCTCCAAAATCTAGACCTGGTAACTCCGGGGGAGTGGAGCTTACCAGTCAAGCTGATGCCTGGCTCTGTCTACTGGGAACGTCTATCCGGTTGTCTATCAGAACCTACAAGCATGAGATGCAGCGCCCCTGACTAAAGGGGCGTCAATACGAAATAATATACCGAGTATGTAAGGCAATAGAATAATTGAAAGCTGAAACTGAACTGAAGTACATAGAAAATTGGAAGCCAAAGAATGCGCTGACATATACTCACATGTCCTGACTCAACACAATGCAATATAGTTATATCATAGCTAGACGACCACGTATAGAGCTTAATGTATCTCTCACTGACTAAATGGCCAGGCAACAGTAAACTCTCGCTGACCGTAAGGCCAAGCAAATATAAACTCTCACTGACCATAAGGCCAAGCAATAGTATCTCTCACTGAGCAAGTGGCCAGACAATAATATCTCTCATTGACCAAATGGCCATGCAAATATAAACTCTCAGTGACCATAAGGCCGGACAATATTATCTCTCACTGACCAAGTGGTCTAGTAATAATATCTCTCGCTGACCATGTAGCCAGGCGAATATAAGCTCTCACTGACCATAAGGCAAGGCAATAGTATCTCTTACTGTCCAAGTGGCTAGGTGACACTATCACTCGTGATGCTTCCTTAATACTTATTTTAACCCATTATTATCTCTGTAAATGTTCTTAAGCTCTCCATCTTATAGTGATTCACTTAAAACACATTCTAGCGTGAAAGTACAGGGTATAACACCTTCCTCGTTACTCCATGTATTTTACATCCATACAAAAATAGAATAGAATAGGATAGAGTGATTTTCTAATATTTATGGTGACTTGTCTTTTGCAATGATCAAAATGCCAATGATAAACAAAAGAGTAAGAAATAAGGTAATGACAGAACAGCTCATGTTTCTATACCTTCATCTAATTAAAAATAAAAATTAAATATAATAAATGGTGGTTTTGGTAAGCAATACAAGGTGTATTCATTTGCTGGTAACAGCAAGTTTCTCCAATGTACATCTTACTTTCTGTCCGTTGGCAGGACTACAAAATACTTTCTTCAAAAAGTTGTCAAAAATTATATGATACTGTCAAATAAATAATTTTGCTGCACAAAATGTATTTGTAAATTATATTTAAAACGAACATTAATTATTTTATTTTTAATTCAAAAAAAATTATATTGATTAAATTGAAATTCTTACCATATGGCAATCAGAAGTCACTAACCCAACTAATTGAGATTCATGCTCCATAAAGGTTATATAAGGAGGAGAAAATACTCCCTAGCGAAAAAAACTTCATTCACAAGGTTCGAATCCCAAACTTCGTATTAAGAGTGGAAGAATCTCATTCATCCCGCATTTCTTTTAGTAATATGCATCTTGTAATTTGATGTAACATCGAATACGAGTAAGTTTTAAACCATACAAGCCCCTCTCAAATTGTTTTATTTTGTAATTTGTAAGAACGAGCCCTAAAGAAAAGATCTTTCACTATTTAAAAGAGAAAAAACAAAGAAATCTGGAAGTTGTCAACAGATAACAATTTTGAACCATAAATCTCACAAGTTTAAATTTCACAAATAATTATGTCATTATGATTTTTTTTCCTACTAAAGTCACATAACTATATTTTCTAACTAAATAATCACTACACTTTGAGCTAATAACACAAAAGTTATAATTACCGAAAGACCCAACTTTCCTAAAAATAGGTGTGTAGAAAGAAATTTGGCCCTTGTACAAGTGGGTATTTATGCCTTTTTCAAATAAAAAAATACTGCATATGAAAGTTGGATTTTTTTGGTAATTATGACCTTTGTGTTAGTAGCTCAAAGAATTATGATTTTTGTATTAGAAAATATAGTTATTTAATTTTGGTGAAAAAAAGTCATAGTTATATTACCATTTATGAAATTTATTCCTTGATTTTATCATATGCTCCCTCTGGTCCATAATAAGTGACCAATTTGCTTTGGGCACACTCATTAAGGAAATATTAAATTCTAGACGAAAATAGTTCTGTGACTAAACTACCCTTCATTAAATGTTGCACCATAGTTATAGTAGCACTTACTTTTCTTCTCAAATGTGAGGAGTAAATGACTTTTTAGGGATACATACATAAGGGTAATTTTTGAAACACAAATTTTTTTCTTGATTATATAAATGGACACTTATTTTGGACCAAATCAAAAAAGCAAATTGGTCACTTATTGTGGACCGGAGAGAGTAATTGAACCTATTATATGACGCTAAAGGAAAAAGTATATATGCTGACAAGAAGATGATTACTTTGTTAGAATTCTATACATCGACAATCCAAAAAATATTTATAAACTAAATCACTTAAAAAGTAATTATAACTTTAAGTATCTCTATTTAACGCTTAGTAATCAGACTAAATGATAAGTGACTTAGAGCGTTTAAATTACATTAATAATACAAAAATTCTTTACTATATCAGTATATATTACTTAGTTCTTTTTAAAAGAGATTTTTTCTTTCCTATACCACATATGAAACCTTATTATCAAAAATGTGCATAGTTTCTAATTTACCCGCACTGTCCATATTTTTTCTACAGTTATTATACCAATCATTAAATACTAATTAATAGTAGCTTAATCTTCCTAATTTGTCGAGCTAAAATTGAGGAACAGAATATTCTAAAAAGATTTGGCGTAAATCAGATCAAATCATATTCTTCCAGATATTTCTATTTAGGCGCGCTACAATTATGGAAGTAAATATTTTTCCAGATATTTTCCACCATTGATAGCCATTGAAAAGCTTGAAAGCTTTGAATTCAAATTTGGGTTTTCAAAAATCATTATTTGTTTGGATTGGGTGTTGTTGAAAATAATCGAGAATAAGGTTTGGAGTTTATATCTCAATTTTGAGGGGTATTGGTGAAGATTAGACTTGGTTTTGACTGAAATTAAGATTGAAACTCGAAGAAGAAGAAGAAGAAGACATATTGCAGAAAGAAGAAGAAGAAGACATATTGCAGAAATTGTAGATAAATTGTAGATTATTTGTATTCTGATTGTAGATGCTTTATTTTCTGTTTTCACAAATAAAAAACGGCTAAAACTTCTACAAATCTTCTGAAAAAATGTAATTATGTCAAAAATTATAATTATGCTACAATTGGATGGGAATTGGGATATAAAAATTCAATGTACCCAGTTTGTAGATATTTTGTAGATAAATTGTAGATTATTTGTATTCTAATTGTAGGTGCTTTATTTTATGTTTTCACAAATCAAAAACGACTAAAACTTCTACAAATCTTCTGCTTAAGACGCAATTATGTCGAAAATGCCAATTATGCTACAATTGAAATGGGAATTGGGATATTAAAATTCAATGTATCCAGTTTGTAAATATTTTGTAGATAAATTGTAGATTATTTGTATTCTGATTGTAGATGCATTGTTTTCTGTTTTCACAAATCCAAAACGACTAAAACTTCTACAAAATCTTCTGCAAAAAACAGTCTACAATTTTTTTACAATTTTTCTACAATTTATCTATAATTTCTGCAATATGCCTTCTTCTTCGAGTTTCAATCTGAATTTCAGTCAAAACCAAGTCTAATCTTCACCAAAACCCCTCAAAATTGAGATATAAACTCCAAAATATATTCCCAATTATTTTCAACAACACCCAATCAAAATAAATAATGATTTTTGAAAACCCAAATGTGAATCCAAAGCTTCAAAGCTTTTTAATGGCTGTCAATGATGGAATTGCTGCTCTCTTGTCTCTTTGAAGGTTTTTTCTTCTTCATTCAGAAAATTTGAAGCTGAAGGTAAATGTGTGTATGAACTTTGAAAATTTGACTTCAATTTTGATGAATTTTGTTGTTCTTCATTGATGAACTTCAACTGGAGTAAAATGGGGAACCAACTTTGTTGAAGGGCTTCTTCAATTTTCTGTGAATTTAGAGGGAGAATTTGGTTTCAGAAGATGGAAAATGGTAAAAAGAACGTGGGTATGGGTAAAACGTGGGTGGGACTGAGGGGTTAGGAGAGAGAAACGTGCAGATTCCTTTAATTAAGGAGTAAAAAATGTACAATTAATTATACCCTTAATTAATTATGGTATAGAATTAGTAATTTGGTATACTAAGTGTAATCAAGTCAAACCTTAAACATTAAGGGTAATAAGGTTTCTTATGTGGCATAAGAATATAAAAATCTCTTTTTAAAAACAAAACAACAGAACTACTTAGAGGGCGTTCGGTGTACTTCCTCGTCATTAGTCCATGAATAATCTAGAGCAATCAACACCCAATATATTAACAAACCCATATTCCTTGTCTCCAACTCTTATTGTGTCTTAATTCCTTAATCACCTCTTTAATTTATAATCACCTCCATGTGCTTGACAACTTATTATCCTCACCCCTATGGCCCCACAATCAAATCATTTATCAAACATACATTCATCATTGATCCCTTTTAATTGAATTAACTTTCCAACCAACCCTCATCCCACGGATTAGGGTGTAGAAAGAAAACCGCCAAACAGTACCAAACCGATAATTCGAGTTAAATAGAGAAAAATAAAGTTTGATTATGATTTGGTTTGATTTGGTTTGTTGTTAGAAAAAAAAAATCCGACCATAAATGGTTTACTTTTGGTTCTAACTAAAAAAAAGTCAAACCGTAACCAAACCAACCCGACATTACATGTATACAAGTTTTAATATTATTAGTACATAAAATTAATATGTATAATTAAATTTATAAATATTTTGTAAGCTTTTTCATAGTTCTCTCTTTTAGTGTATTATTTCAAGCTTGGACTTAGAACTTTTGAATGATCAAATATGTTTTATAGCCTATAAAAGTTAGTAACTTAAATAAAGTCCAGAGCAAAATCAAATCAATACTAATGCTAACAAAAATAATTCAATCAATACTACGAATGAGAATAGTATTGGATATTTATTTTTTAGTTTTGCATTGGTTTAGATAGTGAAAAAACTTACTTTTAATATTATTTAGTCATGTAATTAATACTTAGTACTTATTAGTCATGCTTATTTTAGCATAATTTAGTACTTTTAGATTATTTTTATTTTTATGATGGCTTATTAATTAGCAATATTTATTTGATGCGATTTGTTGAGTATATATTTTAGTATAATCATGATCATCTCTCATTATTTTGTATTATTTTATTGGGTAACATCTTATATAGTTTTATTCTACTAGGACCTAAAAAAAATTAGAGCAAAAATTATATATTTTATGCTATGAAGATTTTGTCGGAAAAAACCCAAAAAATCCGAGAAAACCAAACAATTCGAGATTAATCGAGATTGATAAACCCGACTTTTGTTGGTTTGGTTTGGTTTATAAATTTAAAAATCCGAGACAATTGATTTGGTTTGGTAATTAAAAAATCCGAACCAACCCAGCCTACGTACACCCCTACCACGAATATATAGGGTAGAACTAGTGTGTAGGTTACGAGTTTGACCAACCGAATAACTTGATCTAAACTTTATATTTATTTTAAAAAATTTATTAAATATTAATTTGGTTTTCAATAAATTATAAAAGACAATAATTTCGAACTCCTAAACTTTAAATCCTAGCTTCGACATATACATCTCAATTTTAGTCATTCTATATTTATAAGTAGGTAAAAGTACTACTCCGTCAACTACTGATTGATTCGACCTGTTTGTTGCATTTTGTTCTAATTAGATATGCAATCCACTCTTTTTAAACAAGGAATAAAAATTTAGACTAGCTTAAAAAATAATTATTTTCCTTTATTAATTTAACAAATTTAATTGCATGATTGATACAAAGGATTGGTACGTGTGTTACACCAATTGTTTTGGAATTAGTGCTTGTCACAAAAAGAGATATTTATATTAGTTTGAACAATTATAAAGGGTCATAGGCCTCCACAAAGTTTAAGTATACGATTGAAAAAAGAATTAATATAAAGGGAAAATTATGTGTTAAATTTTTAAACTAATAAACACTTAAAATAAAAAAATAAAAAATAAAAAAGGTATAAAAGGTGCTTGACCTATAAGCCTCATTCGTGCAAACAATAAAACCTAGAGGATAAAACGTGCAAGTTTGTAAGCTCTTAAAATCAGATGGCAATTTATGTAATTTGGATTAAATAAGGAGGGTGGTTTTAACGGCGCAATTTGTTTGCGGCGTGATCTTTTTAGATCCAGCGAAGCCACGTGAGCAAGTTGTCAAGCTGGCTTGGGTCCCACTCCACCTCTGATTGAGCCGTTTGCTAGCTGTCAACGTCTTTTCCCATTTTGCCCTTCATATTCCCCTCCTGTCCACCAAATTCTCCACACCATCATTTGCTTTGCTTGGTCAATTATATAACATAAACCCAATATTTCTTAAATCGAAAGGACGATTATAGCCTTGAATAAGTTCGAGAGATCTTTTTCTTTATAACGGTAGTGTCAAGCTCAACTTATACATACTTCAATCATTTACGTGTACATGTTACCTCCCATTAGTATAGATATTGAGTAACTTTATTAATTAGCACTTAGGCAGATAAAAAGAAATTACTTAAAATTATTTTGTCTTCATTAAAATTTGAGCCTTAGTTTTCCATTTACTCAATCTATTGACCGCTAGAACACTTTTCATTTATGATATTACACTGAGTTTGTTATTATTTTATTGAACGCTAAAAGATATCATGACGTCTAAGTTCGTGAGACCTCTTATCCAAAGGAAAAAGAGGGTGATACATAATTTTAAATTAATATAAATAAGAAATTATTACCTATTGTAAGATTAGATTTAGTATATGTAAATCTTAAGGAATAAACATAAGTTAAAATTTACTCCGTTTATACCAAGCCAACAAATCAAATATATGTATTATTTAACCGTGTGATTAATAATAGATATTTTTATTTTTATTTTCATGGTGGGGTAGGTCATTTGGAGTGGGGACGAGGTACAAGTGTAAATAATTGGAAAGACAGGGAGTATTTGGTTGTAAATAAGTCTTTGTGCCAGGCCTTATATTTGGAAGCACAGTTGGCTACAAAAATAAGAGTTTTGCTAAATTGTCCACATATATATAAACACTAGCACAACAGTTATCTGTTTTATTATTAGAGAGCCAAAAGCTAAAGCCACAATTTGCAAACAAAGAGGAGAAAATTCAGTTTGCTTTCTTCATCCATGTAAGTAAAACAAACAACACTTAATTCTTTCTTGTTTTCTCTTCATTTTTAGTATTAAATCTTTTTTTTAAGTTTATTAATTTCATAATCTTATGCAAGGTGTTCACAATAGCAAATATGCCTAGTTCCTTTCTTCCTTTTTCATTTTTTATTTTTAATATCAAATATTTACATGTATAGCAAGAATTTTCAATATGAACAATTCATTTTTATGGCCACAGATATACATATTTAAAGAAATAAAGATGGGTTATTGGCAAGCCAAGGTTGTTCCAAAATTCAAGCAGATCTTTGACAAAAATGGACCAAAGAAGGCTGCTGCTGCTGAGGCATGCAAGATTTTTGACGAGGCTAAGGTAAAAATAAATTTATACCATCGCGTATTTTAATCTGCTGTAACAAATAATATCTTACTTGTATATCTTATTAGTCTCACTTATTATTTATTGTCTATAATTACTTTTTGGTAATTTGTGTGTGTAAATTTTTTTTACACTATCAGTCTGTAGAAGCTGAACTCTTCCTTTTATTCCGGGTCTTTGTAAAGAAATTATTGCAAAGAAGTACCTCATAATTTAAATTAAGCCCAAAAAAAAAAGAGGAAAAAAAATATAAAGACATGGGCAGGTAAATTTTTGTTTATTTACCTAGTTCTTATAAGCAAATTAATATGAGTTATTGTTTCAGGAGCAATACAGCAAAGAACTCGACGAGAAGAAGACTGAGCTCCAACCTAAAGTTGTTGAAATTTATGAAGCTGCTACAGTTGAGATCAAGGTTTTTATTTACATACTTTATTCAAATATTAAAAAGGAAAAAACTGCAGAATTACTATATATTATTGCAAACAAACATAGAACTTACTGCTCTTATTTCTTTATGATTAAAATAAAAACAGACTTTGGTGAAGGGACCAAAGGTTTCAGGATTGAAGAAACACTCAACTGAAGTCCAGAAATTCCTTGATGAGCTTGTCAAGATTGGTAGGCCTTCATTTCTTTTACTTAGTATTTGCAATATATGTACTTCTATTCCGTTTTATGTGACACTATAATTTTGTTATTCGGAGTCAATAAATTTCTTGTTTCATCACAATTTTCTTAATATTTTTAATTTATCTTTTTTGAATTATTGTTGCAGCTTATAATAGCACTTTTTCTACACAAAAATAATTAAATAGTTTGACCCTTACTCCAACCCCATCATATAAAATAAAATTGAGGAAGTACTATTTATTCCATTAGGATTTAATTAACTTGTATATATAGATATTAGCAGCATAAAGACTTATGCACACAATTTGTGTAACTAAACTTGTTGTCGTAGGTGTATGCCTTATTTTTCTGATAACTACTTCCACTTATTATAAAAATTATTTACTGTTGTTTTAGTATGTAATAAAAATTCTTTATATTAGAGTTTCACTTATAAATACTGATAGTTATAGAAATATTTATATTATCAATCAACTCAAAAGATATTTATAGGTAACTTTCATAAAAGTCATATTTGTAACCTTGATCAAACTAAGACAAATTTCCTGCTATAATAAATATGACTTGGTAGTGTAAATTTTCTTTCACGGTCACTATCACTATCGATATATAAAAGTTAAAACACTTAATAATTTTCATGGTGTATATGGAATTACACTCTTTGATTACATCATACAACTAATGAAACATTGATTTTTTCTTGTACTTCTATGAAGAATTTCCGGGATCAAAAGCAGTAAGTGAAGCAAGTTCAAACTTTGGTCCTTCCTATGTATCTGGTCCAGTTCTTTTTGTGTTCGAGAAAGTTTCCACTTTCATCGTCACAGAAGACAAGAAAGAAGAAGAGGCGGCGGCCCCAGTAGCCGCCGCCTCTGAAGCAGAAGCAACAACAGCTGCTCCTGTTGAGGTGAAGGAGAAAGAGATAGTTGTTGAAGCAGAAGCAAAGGAGGAAGAACCAGCACCAGCAGCTGCACCTGCACCTGCGGCGGCACCTGCAGCTGAGGTGGCACCTGCTGAGGTAGCACCTGCAGCTGACGTGGCACCTGCCAAGGTGGAAGAAGCACCTGCAGCAGTAGCAGCACCAGAACCACCAAAAGCTTGATGAATCTTTCAATTTGTTTGTCTCTCTGTGTAAGAGTTGATTTTTTATTTTATTTTTCTTTGTATTTTGATTTTTCTATGTTTTGTGGTCACTGTATAAGAAAGAAGACAAAAACATGATTTGTTATATTTTTTGTTAGTGTTTTCTCCCTTCTCTCTTTCTTGTGTTAGTTTGTACTTTGTACAATATTATCTCAAACATTGTCTATGTACATTTTTCAAAGTTTTTTCCTTCTGATTCTTCAGTACTATAAAATGTGCGTTGCTTTGATATAGTTTCTCATTTCCTTTTTCTCAGCTAACTTATTTCATGCATTCTTCTTCTTGATCGTCTTTAATTTTCTTTATGAAATGAAACTGAGACCACATTATACAATTTAGTCTAAATAATTAACGACGTGATTAAATTTTCTAAGTGTAATATATTCTTTGATAAGACAAAGTTTGTAGGTTGGTTGGGTTTGGATGGGGGTGGGGGGAATATCAACATCTAATTAATTGGGTATAAGAATTGTGGTTGATGTGATGGCATCATCGACAAAAAGATGTCGAAACTATGTCTACATTATATTGTCTAGTATATATATATGAACAAAACTACGATGTGCATTCAACTTCTACTACTACTATGTAAACTGAATATGTAAAACCAATTAAGGGTGATTGTGAAGTGGTAAGTATTTTTTTATTCTTAATTAGGGGTCTTTAATTCGAGCCGTGAGTATGGAATTGCCTTTGTTAGAAAGTGTTTTACCGCTTAATTCCCAATGTGGGACTTTTCAGTATGAATTTGGATTTAGTCAAATCCCAGTACGACTATCAAACACGGAATGAGAAAAAATGAATGTGAGAAAGATGATACAGTCAGACCTTTATGACAACATCCCTATATAACAAGCATTCATTATAAAAGTCAAATTTTCCTTAGAATTGATTTTTTGAGTTATATTTTACCTCTCTATAACAGCTTTTTACCTATAGCAGCAATAGCCATATTTATAGTAGACCGCTCTTTATAAAATTATCCCTCTATAACAGCTATACAGAATCTTTAAGATTACTAATAACGATTCTAAAAATGCACATTATCTTTTCCATTGAACAAAATTTTTATCTCGAATAAGACACAAGATTTGAAGATCTGCACATGATATATTTTTCATTGAATACCGTTTTGCTGAAAATTTGGACACGAATCTTCGTCAATTCAAACATTATATCGGTAGTAAGATAATAAAATCTATGAAACGGCTGCAGTTAAAAAGTTCTTCCATCAATCTTGAAAGAATTTATTTTCCTGGTAGCTAGCTCTAAAATGTGTTCCTTAGAGTTTAAATTTTTGTACGTTTAGTTAATAAATTTATTAATAATGTATTACTATTCTGACAAAATTACATAATAATGCACTCCATAAGTTGACCTTGCATTATTTTAGCCCACTTACAAGTTTGCAAATGTGTAGCCAAATATTAATAAGCTTAGGTCTGATTTTTTTTTCCAGCTTTTTTATTCTCTATATCTTCAAGCGTGAAATATTTCCATTCTCCTTTTTCCTCAAGTTTCGACATACCTATCACAACTAAGAAAATTCACAAACAGACGCGAGAAATCTAAAACCTCATCTTCTTTAATGCTAATCTTGTTACTTTTTGAATATGATTTTATGAGAAATTTGGAGTGTCTATTGTTTGAACTTATTAAAATTAGTCTAAGTAGACTGTATACAAAGTTTGAAGTCATTTAGTGGAGATTTCGAATAGTCTTAATCAAGAATTGCAAGTGAAAATCGTATAAAAAATTCGTCAGAAATGCTTATACACTTTTATACAATATTATACACTTTTATACAAAGAGGTATATATATATATATATATATATTTATTTATATATATATATATATATATATAGTTGTATAAAAGTGTATAAAAATATATATATAAAAATATATAAGCACAGTAGTGAAAATGTTAGTGATACACCATGTATATAGGTGTAGCAGTTGAAGAAGAAGAAGAAGAAGAAGAAGAAGAAGAAGAAGAAGAAGAAGAAGAAGAAATGTGAGAAAGCAGCAAAGAAGAAGAAGAAGAAGAAGAAGAAGAAGAAGAAGAAGAAGAAGAAATGTGAGAAATCCACCAAAAACCTGTAAATAATGTATCAGCCTTGTATAAAATAATGTATAAGATGTGTTTATACACTATTATACATTACTTATACAATATTATACACTATTATACACTATTACACAAATGAATCCTATTAATGGAGCTTCACTGGTTATTCTTCTTGTTTGGGTATCTTCTGAAATTCAACTCAAATCTACCTCAAATCTGCTCCAAATCACTTCAAATTTGAGTTTTGAACTTCCCTTGACGATCCCAATCAATTGGGCCAACACCCAATCCAAACAACTAACAAAATAAAAAAATTCAATTTCTGAAATTCAACTCAAATCTACCTCAAATCTGCTCCAAATCACTTCAAATTGTAGTTTTGAACTTCCCTTAACGATCCCAATCAATAGGGCCAACACCCAATCCAAACAACTAACAAAATCGAAAAATTCAATTTCTGAAGTTGAAGCTTCGAATGACCTTTAATGGTGACTCCAAAAATATAATTCTCTTAAGTGGTATTTTTTCTTCTCATCTTAATAGTGATTATCAACTTTGAATCTGGAAGGAGAATTGAAGAATATATATAATGATAGAGAAACTTTGGGGTGCAAAGTCGTGAAAGAGGAAGAAGAAGAAGAACCAAGAAAAGAAAAAAATAGGGTGGGCTAACTGGTGAAAAATAATTCTCAGATTATGTACAACCTGGGCTATATCAGGTAAGAGCTTCAAACGTGGGCCATTTTTTGATGGACTGTTGGGCCAAGTGACAAAGAGCGTAATTCCCCCTACTATTCTTCAATATATACCTAGTGAAATATGCATATCTTCTGAGACTTTACATTTGAAGGATTCTTTTATCTTTTATATGTATCATTAAAAAAAAATATTTGATTTTTGGATAAGTTTTATCCATAACAGCCAAAAAATATCTAAATGTCAAATGATGTTATAGGTGTATTATAGCTATTCGCTATAAAAGCCTCTCGAAACAAATAATATTGTTATTGAGAGGTTTGACTATAGACTATTTTAATAAAAGATCAACTGAGACGTATCATCGAACCAATTGGTACTATCCACTACTAGAAAATGCATAGGAAGTCCACTGAGTTTTTCTTATTTATACATTAACGGTGTCAATAATAAATTTACGATCAGATTGTTCATGATAAAAAAAAAAATTACGATTTTAATGTACATAACTTATAATCTTTTTTCAATTAACCATTTATGAAGCGCATCAACTGAAGAAAAGCTGTCAATACATGTTAGCATTTCATATCAGCAATAAGAATAGTCAACTTATAATGCCCTAACTTTGAAAATACCATAGAAGAAAATGAGTCACTCAAATATATGGAAGCAACTAATTTTCAAACAAGATAATGGCTTAAACTTAATAACCCAATTCCTTAAAATTAAAAATATGCACTGACTTAGGGTGGTTTGGTACCCGGGATAAGGTGGGGTGCGGATTTATACTGTATCTGATTGACTGTATAAATTTATCCCAGACTTAATCCTGGATACCTCACATTATCCCACCTCATCCCATCAAACATGAGATTATTTTGTCCCACCTTCCAGGTGGGATGAGATAAATTTATACCGTCAACCAAACATAGTATACATTAATCTCAAACTTAATCCTAGATATTCCATCTTATCCCACCTTATCCCATCAAACTTGGTATTATTGTGATCCACCTCCCAGGTGAGATAAATTAGTCCAGGGATTATAATCCGATGACTATAATCCCGGGATTATTTTTAAAGAAAATGTTACATTATTATGTCATAAAAAAAAATCAACTTGTAACCTTTAATATCAAATTTGAATTAAAAATCTCCAAAACTTGGTAACTGATTTATTACATCAGGTAAAAAGATATTAATCACCCACAATTCAGTGTATATAATAATTTAAATCCTACGTAAAACGATATTACCGCAATAAATATAATGTAAATTATCCAGAAAGGAAAGAAGGGATACATCAGCAGCAAAATATTAATTTAACAGATAATACAAATCAAATCCTAATAATCTTATCGTAGATATAAAATCAGAGATGTTATTGGTTGGTAGGGCCATTGAACAGCCAGATAGAAAACAAGTTGGTTGCCCACACGCAAGAAACTATGTGCTAAGCAGTTGGACCAATCAATTATGTAAGTTTATTAATATTAGAAATTGATGTTTCAAGTGGAAGTTTGATGTATATACGCAACTGAGATATTAAATTTATCATCATTTAGTATATTAGCAATTTGCACATAAGAAAATTTTGTACGTCCTTTTTATAGCTTCGAGCTAGTTTGTACGTATTTTAATTCGTTTTATCGCCTGCTATATCCTACCAACATAAGTATCAAGAAAACTTTATCCACTAAATTTAAATAGATGAAAATTAATAATCTAGTGATTTTGTCGCCATTAAAATTTAAATATCATATCTCATGAATCATGATTCTCCATCTAATTTATTGACATTATACGTATTTTCTTCATGTTCCCGTGGTCTATTAAGCAAGCATGCCTTTCCAATTTGACCAGCCAATCATTTGCCAAAGAGGTGAATTTCTGAACAAGAAGATGTCATCAACAAAATTAGCCAAAATCTTAACAGCCGTCATTGCTATGGCTCCTTCTGTAATTTTTCTTTTTGGCTGTTTTTGAAAAATCTTTTTCTAGATTATTTTTCATTATTTTCCCTCTCTTGAGATTGTTTTGCACACATTTAAGACAGAAAGTTCCGATTAGTTAGTGAGAATCAGTGGAATTCAACTTGAACTCGTGTTTACACCCAAATCACAAGATTTCACCAAAGTTAAGTAAAAACTTGATTAACCGTAATTAAGAGATAAAAGTTAGAAGACAAATGTTATATAATTATTGCTTTAGTGTAGGCACTAAGTATGATTATTTATTCTTTAATTAATTGAAGGGAAAATACATAAGTCACCCTTCGGGCTTGCCCCGAAAACTCAGTTACACACTATAACTTTATGGGTGTCCCTTTTGTCAGGTGTTTTCTTGATTTTCTTACCATATTTGATTTTCCTATCTGTGGAAGAAAAGGACAACATATTTACCATAATTGGGTTTTCCTTCTTTTAGAACGAAATTATAAATCCCCCATGTTTGGCTAGTCCTTTTTCTTGTAGGAAAAAGTTTGGACTTCTATAAATTGAGGATCATTCATTCTCATTCCGTAGCACCCATAATGTAGCCGAATGGGATTTGAGAGTCATGTTTAGGTGGACAACTTTACAGGGCAAGTGTTAGTGTGTCACTTGTTGAGATTTTAAGTATATGATATACTTAAAATAGGGTGAATGAGAAATGGAGGGAAATGAAATTTTTAAGTGAAATTTTAAGTTTCCCCCCTTGGCAAAGGGACATTGTCCCATATTGGAAGAGGAAGAATTTTTTATGGGTATATAAGCAATTGTTCTTCTTCTAGCTCTTAAAGAGTTGAGAAGAAGGCAAGCCTCGCACCTCTTCTGAAGAGTTGCACCTCTTCAGATTTTAGCCCAACTTTGGCTATAAATACAAGACTATTCTGCTCAGAATTTCCATACGAATTTTTTGAGTTCTTCTCCTTTCTTCTGCATATTTTAACTTCAAAGAAAGCAACAGTAAATGTGATTTGCTACCGAACTTTGTGTTCGCTGAAATACTGGGGTTTGAAGTACACTACACCAGTGTGTAATTCCTTCTATCCTGTGAGGAAATAATCCATAACCTTGGGTACTAGGAGGGGATTAATTTCCTTAAGGAAACACTGTGAATTCAGTGGGCTCGAATTGATTTTTGTTATTTCGTTTACATTTCTGTTTATGTTATTTTATTTTCTCCAAAATTATTTTACAAATACAGATTACTAACAAGCTTAAGGAATTTAATATACTTTCTGTATTTGTACTCACTGTTTCTGGAGAGTAAAACCATTGTGGTTTAGTACTCTATTGGAGATTAAAATCTACGTGATTTTAACGTTTGTGTCATTCTTTTACAGAAATGACTAATGATAATGTGAACCAAGCTGTTCCAATGGTGACTACCAATGCCTCAACGAGCCGAACAACACCGACAGCATTGACACCGGCGGAGAAACCCGAAAAATTTTCCGGGATTGATTTCAAGCGCTGGCAGCAAAAGATATTCTTCTATTTGACTACTCTAAGTCTTCAGAAGTTCATCAAGGAAGATGTTCCTGTGCTGTCCGATGAAATTCTAGAAACTGAACGCTTTCTCGTGATTGAGGCGTGGAAGCATTCAGATTTTTTGTGCAAGAATTATATTCTAAGCGGGCTGGAGGATGCTTTGTATAACGTCTACAGTGGCTTGGAAAACGTCAAAAGAACTATGGACTGCGCTTGAAAAGAAATACAAAACCAAAGATGCCAGGTTGAAGAAGTTCGTTGCTGCAAAGTTTTTGGACTACAAAATGGTAGATAGCAAGTCTGTTATTATCCAAGTCTAGGAATTGCAAGTGATTATTCACGATCTCCTTGCTAAAGGTATAAATCAAATTAATACTGATGCTGAAAGTAGTAATCTTTGTATTTTTACTAACAGAAATTTCATTGAAGGTCTCGTCATCAATGAAGCATTCCAAGTAGCAGCGATGATTGAGAAGTTGCCTCCTTTGTGGAAGGACTTCAAAAACAACTTGAAACACAAACGCAAGGAGATGTCCCTTGAAGATCTCATTGTTCAGTTGAGAATCGAAGAGGACAACAAAGCTGCTGAAAAGAGAGGCCGTGGAAACTCAACAATAATGGGATCAAATATTGTTGAAGAGAACAAAAAGAGGAAGAAGGCTTCTGGATCGGAATACAACCCAAGCAAGAAGCGGTTAAGTGGAAATTGCTACAACTGTGGAAAAGCCGGACACAAATCTACGGAGTGTCGTGCTCCGAAGAAAGACAAGAAGAAGGGTCAAGCAAACATGGTTGAAAAGCATGAGGATGTTGATGACTTATGTGCCATGCTTTTCGAATGCAACTTGGTAGGAAATCCTAAAGAGTGGTGGATTGATTCTGGAGCCACTCGCCATGTTTGTGCTGTTTGAGAAGCTTTTGCTACTTATGCTCCTGTTGGACCCGATGAGACGCTTTCTACGGGAAATGCTGCAAAGGCAAAGATTGAAGGTGTCACGACCCGGATTCCCACCCTCGGGAGTCGTGATGGCGCCTACTAATACGAGCTAGGCAAGCCAATTAATTACACAATTTACCTTTTTACCCATTTTATATTCATTAACAAATTCGAAATAATAACTGAAAATTAAACTATCCGCTTCAATTTTCCCTCTTTATTGTTGAGTAAACAGCCATTTATGTTATGGCATTTATGCTGTGGCCGTTTTGCATAAACAGCCATTCTGAAGAGTTGCACCTCTTCAGATTTCAGCCCAACTTTGGCTATAAATACAAGACTATTCTGCTCAGAATTTCCACACGAATTTTTTGAGTTCTTCTCCTTTCTTCTGCATATTTTAACTTCAAAGAAAGCAACAGTAAGTGTGATTTGCTACCGAACATTGTGTTCGCTGAAACACTAGGGTTTGAAGTACCACTACACCAGTGTGTAATTCGTTCTATCTTGGGAGGAAATAATCTATAAGCTTGGGTACTAGGAGGGGATTAAATTCCTTAAGGAAACACTGTGAATTCAGTTGGCTCGAATTGGTTTTTGTTATTTCGTTTACATTTCTGTTTATGTTATTTTATTTTCTCCAGAATTGTTTTACAAATACAGATTACTAACAAGCTTAAGGAATTTAATATATTTTTTGTATTTGTACTCACTGTTTCTGGAGAGTAAAACCTTTGTGGTTTTCTACTCTATTGGAGATTAAAATCTACGTGATTTTAACGTTTGTGTCATTCTTTTACAAAAATGACTAATGATAATGTGAACCAAGCTGTTTCAATGGTGACTGCAGATGCCTCAACGAGCCGAACAACACCGGCAGCGTTGGCACCGGCGGAGAAACCCGGAAAATTTTTCGGGATTGATTTTAAGCGCTGGCAGCAAAAGATGTTCTTCTATTTGACTACTCTAAGTCTTCAGAAGTTCATCAAGGAAGATGTTCCTGTGCTGTCCGATGAAATTCCAGAAAGTGAACGCTTTCTCGTGATTGAGGCGTGGAAGCATTCAGATTTTTTGTGCAAGTTATATTCTAAGCGGGCTGGAGGATGCTTTGTATAACGTCTACTATGGCGTGGAAACGTCAAAAGAACTATGGACTGCGCTTGAAAGGAAATACAAAACCAAAGATTCCGGTTTGAAGAAGTTCGTTGCTGCAAAGTTTATGGACTACAAAATGGTAGATAGCAAGTCTGTTATTACTCAAGTCCAGGAATTGCAAGTGATTATTCACGATCTCCTTGCTGAAGGTATAAATCAAATTAATACTGATGTTGGAAGTAGTAATCTTAGTATTTTTACTAACAGAAATTTCATTGAAGGTCTTGTCATCTATGAAGCATTCCAAGTAGCAGCGATGATTGAGAAGTCTACTCCTCTGTGGAAGGACTTCAAAAACTACTTGAAACACAAACGCAAGGAGATGTCCCTTGAAGATCTCATTGTTTGGTTGAGAATCGAAGAGGACAACAAAGCTGCTGAAAAAAGAGGTCGTGGAAACTCAACAATAATGGGAGCAAATATTGTTGAAGAGAACAAAAAGAGGAAGAAGGCTTCTGGACCGAAATACAACCCAAGCAAGAAGCGGTTAAGTGGAAATTGCTACAACTATAGAAAAGCCGGACACAAATCTACGGAGTGTCGTGCTCCGAAGAAAGACAAGAAGAAGGGTCAAGCAAACATGGTTGAAAAGCATGATGATGTTGATGACTTATGTGCCATGCTTTCCGAGTGCAACTTGGTAGGCAATCCTAAAGAGTGGTGGATTGATTCTGGAGCCACTCGCCATGTTTGTGCTGTTAGAAAAGCTTTTGCTACTTATGCTCCTGTTGGACCCGATGAGACGCTTTCTATGGGAAATGCTGCAAAGGCCAAGATTGAAGGATGTGGGATGATATTTCTCAAAATGACTTCCGGCAAAGTGGTGACTTTGAACAACGTCCTTCATGTTCCCGAGATTAGGAAGAATTTAGTCTCTACTGGACTTCTTGTTAAGAATGATTTTAAATGTGTTTTTGTTTCCGATAAGGTTGTAATAAGTAAGAACGAAATGTTTGTAGGAAAAGGTTACCTCACTGAGGGCTTTTTCAAGCTGAATGTAATGGTTGTTGAAAATAATAATAAAATTTCAGCTTCGTCTTACTTACTTGAGTCAAATGAATTATGGCATATACGTTTGGGCCATGTTAATTATAAAACCTTGTGAAAAATGATTAATTTGGAAGTATTGCCTAAATTTGAATGCGACAAATCAAAATGTCAATTATGTGTGGAATCTAAGTATGTTAAACATCCTTATAAGTCAGTTGAAAGGAATTCAGATCCTTTAGACTTAATTCACACAGATATTTGCGATATGAAGTCAATACCATCTCGCGGTGGACAGAAGTATTTCGTAACTTTTATTGACGATAGTACTCGATATTGCTATGTTTACTTACTTAATAGTAATGATGAAGCAATAGACGCATTCAAGCAATACAAAAATGAAGTTTGAACGCAACTTAACAAGAAAATCAAAATGATAAGAAGTGATAGGGGTGGTGAATATGAATCTCCTTTTGAACAAATACGTTTAGAATATGGAATTATTCATCAAACAACGGCCTCTTACGCGCCCCAATCCAATGGGATTGCAGAAAGAAAGAATCGTTCATTAAAGGAGATGATGAACGCATTATTGATAAGTTCTGGTTTGCCACAAAACTTATGGGGGGAAGCCGTTCTCATGGCTAGCCGAATACTAAATCGAGTACCCCATAGCAAAACACAATCCATTCCATATGAAAAATGGAAAGGAAGGAAGCCCATCTTGAATTATTTTAAAGTGTGGGGGTGTTTGGCAAAAGTGCAAGTTCCTAAACCCAAAAAGGTAAAAATAGGACCGAAAACCATTGATTGTGTTTTAATAGGATATGCGACTAATAGTAAAGCATATCAATTTTTGGTTCATAAATCAGAAAATCCCGACATTCATAATAATTCGGTTATAGAATCAGATAATGCTGAGTTCTTTGAAAATATATATCCGTATAAAAAGGAATGTGAGTCGATTGGTGAAGGATCTAAACGACCTCGGGAAGAAACAAAAGAAAGTACCTTTAACCAGGAGGATCCAAGACGTAGTAAATGTCAAAGAACGTCTACTTCATTTGGACCAGATTTTATGACTTTCTTATTGGAAAATGAGCCTCAAACATTTAAAGAAGCTATGTCTACTTCGGAATCATTATTTTGGAAAGAGGCAGTCAATAGTGAAATAGAATCCATACTGAACAACCATACATGAGAATTGGTTTATCTTCCTCCTGGAAATAAACCGTTGGGTTCTAAATGGATCTTTAAGAGGAAAATGAAAGATGATGGCACTATTGACAAATTTAAGGCAAGACTTGTGGTCAAAGGGTATATACAACGAGAAGGTCTTGACTATTTCAATACATACTCTCTAGTTACAAGAATTACGTCCATACGAACGTTAGTAGCGTTAGCTGCAGTTTATGGTCTTGAAATTCATCAAATGGATGTTAAGACAGCCTTCTTAAATGGAGAGTTGGAGGAATAAATTTACATGGAACAACCTGAAGGGTTTGTGGTTCCAGGTAAAGAAAAGAAGGTATGTAGACTTGTTAAGTCCCTTTATAGACTAAAACAAGAACCCAAACAATGGCATGCGAAATTTGACCAAACAATGTTGTCAAATGGTTTTAAAATAAATAATTGTGATAAATGTGTGTACATTAAAAATATTCCAAATCACATAGTCATTGTTTGCTTATATGTGGATGGTATGCTGATAATGAGTAATGACATTGCCAACATAAATGCGACTAAGCGCATGCTAACTGGCAAGTTTGATATGAAAGACTTGGGAGTTGCTGATTTAATTCTGGGAATTAAGATCCATAAGACTTCTCAAGGTCTGACATTGTCACAATCTCATTATATTAAGACAGTACTTGAAAAATTCAAGCACTTGGGCTTTAAAGTTGCAAAGACTCCAATTGAGCGAATCTTGCATTAACAAAGAACAAAGGCCAAAGTGTATCACAATTGGATTATGCTCATGTGTTGGGTTGCTTAATGTATATCATGAATTGTACACGACTACATATAGCTTGTGCTATAAGTAAATTGAGTCGATATACGAGCAATCCAGGTCAATCGCATTGGATGGCCATGAAACGAGTTTTGGGGTATTTAGTACATACCCAGGACTTTGCTTTGCACTACAGTAAATATCCTGCGGTCATTGAGGGATACTGTGATGCAAATTTTATCACCGGATCAACTGATTCTAAGTCCACAAGTGGATATGTATTCACTATTGGTGGAGGAGCGGTATCTTGAAAGTCGTCCAAACAAACTTGTATTGCCCGCTCTACAATGGAGGCTGAATTCATAGCCTTAGATAAAGCTGGTGAAGAAGCTGAATGGCTTCGGAATTTCTTGGAAGATATTCCGTTTTGGCCCAAACCGTTGGCACCAATATGCATACATTGCGATAGTCAAGCGAAAGTTGAAAGGGCTGGGAGCGTTATGTATAACGGTAAATCTCGTCATATATGACGAAGACATAAAACCGTTAGGCAATTACTCTCTAGAGGAATTATCACGATTGATTATGTAAAGTCAAGTGATAATGTGTCGGATCCACTTACAAAAGGCCTAACTAGAGAGGTAGTTGAGAAATCATCAAGGGGAATGGGACTGTGGCCGAGATCAAGTCATAGTAGCGGTAACTCTACCTAGAAGACTGGAGATCCTAAGATCTAGGTTCAAGGAGATCAAACAAAGTCATTAATGACGGTTCAACATTGTCAACTAAACTTTTGGTCCATTCTCGTGATGAGACAATGTTCAGTACCAAGGATAAATGATGACGTCCAAATCCACTACTAAAAAGTAAATGAACACGATCGCATGCAATATAATTTACCCAACTATGAGTCGGGGTCGAATCCCACAGAGAACAATATGTAGGCGATTAGGAATGTAAGAGAACTATCACTTATCGCGCAATGCCAAACACTTAGATTTTGGTTTAGAAAATAGTTATAACTAAATGCAAAAATGTAAACTAACCAAGAAAGCAAGTAAAATGATCAATGGCTACAAGAATGAATGCATCGGGAATTACACTCAAGTAACGATCCAATGTATTTCATGATTTAACAAATATGAACGAGTTTATGTTAATTAGCCACGGATAATAATTCTTAATTAGCTTCTTCCAAAGACTAACAAGACTTACTAATTGAATTATCCCTAAAATAATTAGGAGATTAAGCACACCCGGATATGGCTACAAGTAGTTCAATCCTATCCCTAGGTAGAATCTATAAAATGAGGATTAACACCTCAAGTTCTTGTTAATTAATCTTTCCCAACCCCAAATTATCTTTTCCAAAATTAATTCGGAGTAAATGGGCGAGTCCTAGAGTTAGCTAATCCCTTTGGAAACATTAAAGAACAAGAATAATTAAAGAAACAACAACTCACTTCATAAATAAATAAAAATCATTCAATACATAAGCACAACAAGGTATTTAATCCACACTTTAATTATGAATATTTCCATAAACAAGATTCAAGTGTTGGAAATAAATACTACACACTTAAATATTCAATACAAAGCAAGGAAATGAAGAAATAAACATAAATGGGTAAGAAATCCTTAACCACAAGCTTGAAATCTTCAAAACCCAAGTGTGTGCAAAACCCTAGCTTCAATACTTGTTCTCTCTAGTCTATGGAACTGAAAAATAAGCGAAAGATCTCTTACAAATGAGCTGATTTGGGTATTAAAGGGTTTGGGGTCAAAAAATGTGAAATTCCAGAACTGCCCAGTTTTCACGCCCAGTTTCTTCATCTCCTTCGCGGTCAAGCCTCCGCGTTCGCGAAGGCTTACTTTCCTCAATCATCACATTCACGTTCACAGCTTCGCGTTCGCGAAGCTTCATGTTCTGCAACTATGCGTTCGCGTTGTGTACTTCGCGTTCGCGAATGCCTAGCTCCCTGCTGCTACGCGTTCGTGTGGTACTTCGCGTTCGCGAAGAGTAAACCACTGGGCAGTTTCTCATTGTCCATTTTAGCTCCTTTTTGACTTGTTTTTGCTTGGTTTCTTCACCATTACCTCTAAATCACATACAACCTGTAAAATAGAAGTAAATGACATTAAACACATGATTTTATCACTCAAACATAGCAAAAGTATAGGTTTAAAGACAAGATAAGTTGGTAAAATACCAACTTATCAAACCCCCAAACTTAAACTATTGCTTGTCCTCAAGCAATGAAAGCGACAAAATCTCTTCCCAAGTATTTAACTCAACATTATATCCTTATCATGCCAAGCCAAAAAGGTCTACTTTAAGCACAAATGCATGACTTCGATTGGTACCAACAATTACTCCAAAGCATATGAATTATCAAGCACTTCTCATGAACTTCATTATACTTCAAGTGCTCAAACACTAATGCAAATCAAAGTAGCAATCAAGTCATGACACTAAAGCTTCAAAATTTGCCTCTCTATCACAATCAACTTTCTTTGGTCATTCCTTCCAATTGAAAATGGGATTAAATTCACAACTCAAATTTCATGTGCCCTCACATTTAAGAGAGGATCCCACACTCATAAATCTTAATTCAAAACCACAATGGGATATCAAATGGAAAGAATTAACTCTCTCTCAAAAAGATGTTCAAATGCATACAAGTAGTACCATATGCTTGCCCTTCATGTATTTCTCCACTAATGTAGAGAACTTGGTTCAAAATCAATTAGGACTTAAAGGGTTGTAGTTTAGGCTTTTGGTTAAGGTAGGGTACAATTTTGGTTAGAGTGACTCAAAACCTCCCCAAGCACTACAAAATTTACAATCAAAGTCCACTTCCTTCAAAAATATTCTCCATCTTTCTTCACTTTTCATTCCACACCTAATCTTCCCTTTATTCGCAACTTCTTATCATTTATTTATTTTTATTTTTTGTAAGAGAATTTTCTTCCTTCCTTTTCAAAATCAAGAAAGATTTCACTTTTTATCAATTTTTTTTTGTTTTTTTTTCTACCTTCCACCTTTTAAACAACTTCCATATCACAACTTTTCCAACCTTTACCCCCAAACTTAGGCTTTTAGCCTATGTTTACACTTTCAAAGTACTTAGGGAGGTAGGGTGCCAAAAGCTAGATCAATAAAGAACAAAGGATTAAAGCTTGTAACATGGTTGCCAAAGAACAAGGTTAAAGGCTCAAAATGGGTTGACTAGGGAAAATATTCAAGGGTAGAAAATTTAAGGCACAATAGCGGTCCAAGGAAGGCCTAATATCATTTTTCAAACCAAGTTAGTCTATGATTTCGCCTTGAAGCACATTCCGGGCAAGTTCTAGACTACAAGTAATGCAAAGAACTCACAATAAATCTCACCACACATGGCACATGAACACTCAAGTGGAATACAAATCCAAAATCCAATTGAAACCAATGACTCAAAGAGGTTACATATAGCATAGGAAGCTATTTAGTGAATCAAAGAGCCAAAATTTGAGTCTAAAAGTCATGACATCTTTACTTCAATTATTTTTCTTTTTCAACAACCAAAAATTCATATGCCGAGGTTTAAATCATGTTGGTACCAAGCAAGCCACAACTTGGTCAATGGGAACAAACTCCAACTCAAACCATTTATTCTTTCTAATATTAACATAACTATATCTAAACTACAAGACTAATTCCCTTAAGAAAGTTGTCTATCTATCCGTCATCGCGAAAAGTCGACAAAAATTTTCTACAATTACCCGGTTCAAGAAGAAAATTGGCAGCTTTGGAAAAAGAACCGTGGTATAAAGAAAACCAAGGATATCGCCACTAACATAAAACATACTATAAAAAATAAGTTAAGACTAAAATAAAAAAAATAAAAAAAATTAAAAAAATAAAGAAGCTAGTAACCAAAATCAAGAAGCTAATAAACACAATAATATCACACATCACATGAAAATACAATAACAACAAAATGAAAACAACCAAAGTACCAATCTCCACAGTTATCCACATTTATACAAGAACAACAGTTATACAAGAAGCCATCCCCAACCAAAGATCATGCATTGTCCCCAATGTAACTAAACATGATAGAGTAAAAATGGTGGAAAGTTCTCCCTGAATACTGCATCAGGTGCTCTGCTCGCTGTCTGACCCAGAGGCATTCTCCTCTCCTTCTTCCTCGGACCAATGAATAGGAACATCATCATCCTCTACCGGCTTGGTCGATGGCATTGGGTCTTGAGGCTTTAGGACTTTCCACAGCCCCTTTACACCCTTCCACATGCGGGTAAAGAATTTATCTCTTTTCTTCTCTCTTTTCTTCATCTGGGTGTATGCCTTTTCTAGAGTACCATGAGAAGTGCTCAACTCACCATGCGCCTTGGCCAGCTCAGTGATGCCTTCTCCAGCGTCTTGAGGTGATCCCCGTGCTTCCTCTGATCATCAAGGTACTTTTGAAACTCTTTCTTGGAAATGTATGTAGGTCCCTCAGATGTTCCCCCAGGTCCCTGTGGAAGGCCAGCTACTAGCTCGTGATTACCCGCATCTCCTCACTAAGCACAACAAATGGTCCTCCTGTAGAAGATGATGGCTCACTACTCTGATCAACCTGAGAAGAAGACACCAGCTTTCTCTTTTTGCTCTTTACTGTGCTGCCCTCTCCTCTTTTCTTCAAAGGATTGATAGGCTTTCCCGGCTCTATCCAGTTGTCTCCCGGATCTTCTTCCACCCTAGCAAGTTGGCACAACTCAGTGATAAGCGATGGGAATATCAATGATGTACCATTCTGAATCCGATACTCCCTTAGCTCATTGATGAAGATTTCAACAACATTTAGCTGAATACCATCAAGGATGCAGGCTATCATTTGAGCTCTTGTAACCGGAACATTCCATATGTTCGACACAGGAGAGATACGACTGCATATGATGGCTAGCCATATCTTTGCTTCGGCAGTGAACTCTTTGGATGTGATCCCTCTCTTCTCAGCTGCCCATGAAACATCCGCACTAGGGCATAGTTTGGACACCAACCACTCCCCTGAGGAACAGTCTTTTGCAAGGAATAGGGCCATATCATGGTTTTCCAGGTGATACACTTGATTCACAGCTTCAGCTCCAAAGTGCACCATTTTGCCGCAAATTCTCATCTTTGGCTTCTTTAACCTGATAGCTGGGAGATTGGCGTAAAACTCCCTCACCCATTGCTCATTGGCTCGGCAAGGTTGAGGGGAAAAACAGTTCCATCCCATGTTTTTAAGCCTTTGATAGAACTCGGGAAGATGTTCCGGGACGTTGTCCAGCGATATACCACTTTCCGGGAGCAACTTCTTCGAAATCAGTTCAGCATAGTACCGGTCTTGGCACTCCAATGACAAGAACCGGTGTTGGTCATAGTTTTGCTCAGCTTCTAAGGGGTTGTCACTTGCGGATCCTTCAGAGTTAGAGCTCATTTTCCAATTATAGTACCTGCCAACAAATGATAAGAGTGAAAACATGGTATGGCTATGAAGAATAGTGCAAAATGAATCAAATATGCCAAAAGGAATGATCGGACAGTAGAAACCCAGCCTTAGAAAAATTGCAGGATTTTGAAATTTTGAACCGGTTACTCTCTGATGTCGTAAATCCCAACAAATCATCGCAATTGCAAACTGAACAGAAGCCGCAAATGCAAAAAATGTCTCGAAATTGCGAAGCACACAGACTTCTGTGAAAGTCGCAATTGCGATGGAGTTTTTGCATTTGCGAAGCTTGCTGGACTTGGGTTTTTCGCAATTGCGACCACCTCTTCGCAAAATGCGAGGCCGCAAATGCGAAGAGGCCATCGCAATTGCGAGGTCGTCGTCCCCAGCCTCACCTTCCTCAGAGAACAGTACCAAGCCCTAAAATTTTTGAAATCCAAGCCATTTCTAATGAACCCAATCATCTTTTAAACATGAATTATGCACTAGACTTCATAGACAACCATGAATGAACAAAAATATCGATGTTTCGGCCAAGAATCTCATTCGGGCCTTTCATTGATCACATAAGAAGCACAAAAATTTCACTTCTAGTTGACAATCCTTGGGTACTCAGACTTCCACAAATTTTTAGCAAAGAACAAAATCACATACTCTCAACCAACCTCACCCAAATATCGACATGAGTTTTGAACAAATTTTAGAACAAGTTCGGGAAGAGAATGATACCTATTTGAAATCTAGGGTTTTCGAGAAACGAAGAGAAGAAGAAGAAGAAGAAGAAGAAGTGTGATTAAGATTTCATACCTGGATTCCTTCAATTAGGAGTGAGAGATAGTGGAGTATTACAGTGATGAGAGTGAGGGAGACAAAGGTTTTGAGCATTAGACTTTTTCTTCAATTTTGTTCAAAATAAGAGAACGCCTGCTTTTTTACCTCTCTGATGTCGCAATTGCGACACAGCCTTTGCAAATGCGAAGGTTAAAGAATCCTGTTGTTGTCGCAATTGCGACAAAATGTGGGGAAGTGCGATGGCCTAGTTCGCAAATGCGAAGCCTGCGCCTCAGCAATTTTCACCAGCTACTGTTTTTCATGCTCTTCGTCTCCCGACCTACTAATCAACTCCAAAAATTATGAAACATAGCAGATTGGTTAGACACAATTTAATAAGCTATTCTAAAAAAGAAAATTTCAAAGATGACTAAAAAATTTGAAAAACGATGGGTTGCCTCCAACCAAGGGCTACATTTAACGTCGTGGCACAACACAAAATGACTTTACCACTTTTATCGCCACTTGGATGATATGAATTGGGCACCTAGCTTGGATTCAAGCTTGTGACCACGAGCGGTGGGGGGTGGTAAGTAGATGATCAAGCCAAGACTTAATTTCTTCAGTTTGCACTTCTTGGCTTTCATGTGAGGAATGTCATTTTTCCTTCTTGTTCCCTCAAATTGTAAAATGTATGGCCTTTGTCTTTCCTCTTTGCAATCTCTCATTGACTCGTGTAGTTCAATTCCCATCTCACCACACACTTCCAATGATGAAAAATGCTTGAAATGTGACATCAACCCTCCAAATTGCAATTCTTCCCAGATTTGGACATCCTCTTTTTCAACCGGACTAGAGCCAATTTCAACGACATTTTCAATTACCCTGGTTGACTCTAATTCCATATTTTTCTTAGACTCACAAACACTCATGGAGTCGGTTGGCGGATGTTCAAGTCTTGATTCCTTAAAGTAAAGCTCACGTTCTTCCTCGAAATCGGACTCTTCTTGACTTTCTTCGACACTCTCAAGTTGGTGGGCATAGTGAGCCTCAACCAATCCTAGTAGAACTAATACCTAGAAATAGATCTCTCCATAAACAACCCTTTAGACTATAAACGTTTTGGTGTAAGCACCCGAAATTTCAATCATTATTAAAAGACAATTGGTGTGACCCAGACTTCCTTAGAGCTAGTCACAGTTTTGTTCAATGCTTAAGAGATTGGAAAGCTAGAACGTTTGGTGATATTATGGGGAAAAAGCGTAAATTGTTAGCTCGTCTAAATGGTATACAGAATTCAAAAAATTATGCTATGAGCATTTTCTTACAAAACCTTGAAAAGGACTTAAAAAAAAGACTACAATGATCTTCTGTTAATAGAGGAAGATTATTGGAAAATTAGATCTAGGGTTAAATCAGGGTGACTCTAACACAAAATTTTTTCACGTTTGTGCCTCAAATAGGAAGAGACGTAATAAAATAATTTTTTCAAGGATGATGCTGAAAATTGGATCAATGATCCCCTTTTAATTATGTCTCATGTCAAAAACTATTTTGGAAATGCTTTCACTACTTCTCATAGCATTACTAGTAAGAAAAACCCTCTAAACAATAGTTCGAATATTGTCCAGGTTAACCTTAGTGCATTAGATAGACCCTTGCAAGAAATTGAAATTAAAAGGGCTACTTTTTCTTTCAAGCCATTTAAAGCTCCGGGACCAGATGGACTCCACCCTTTTTTTTACAAAAAATATTAGAGTATCATAGGCCCTTCAGTTGTGAAGGTTTGTCAGGACATTTTTAGCACCCAAGTAATCCCCCCAATTATAAACAATACCTATCTTTGTCTAATACCCGAAATTCCAAATGTAAACAACATTAGGAATTTTAGGCCAATTGGACTTTGTAACACCATTTATAAAATAATCACAAAGGTTCTAACAAATAGGCTAAAACCATTCCTAGATCACCTAATTAGTCCCTTTCAAGCTATCTTCATGAAAAATAGATGAGCTTCTGATAATACCGTCATTATCCAACACCTAGTTTCAAACCTAAAAAAAATTAAAAGGAAAACAAGGTCAAATGATCCTCAAAATTAATTTGAAGAAGCCTTTTGATCGTCTTGAGTGGTCCTTTATACATCATACCCTTCAGTACTTCAAATTTTCACCCAAATTCTCAAAAATTCTATTAAATTGTATTTCAACTAGTTCAATAGCGGTCCTAGTGAATGACTCCATTACAAACTCTTTTGAGCCAACTAGGGGAATTAGGCAAGGGGACCCCATCTCTCCCTATATCTTCATCCTTTGTTTGGAAATGCTTTCAAGATTTATAAACCATCAAGTTGATATAAGGAATTGGGATCCAATAACCACGGGGAGGAAGTGTCCAAATTTTTTCCACTTATTCTTCACAGACAATCTCACTTTGATGGCCAAAGCCAATAAAAAATCATGCCACACCATCAAGGGAGGTCTAGACTATTTTAGCACTATTTCAGGACAAAAAATTGACCTTTCCAAATCAAAAATTATGTTTTCACAAAATTGTCCTGAATCTATCATAAAAGATATTACTCACATACTAGGTATTTAAAAAGTGAGTCATTTGGTACCTACCTAGGTTTTTCAATCTTAAATAATTTTCCTAGGCCAAGGGACTACCAATTCATTGTTGATAAAATGAGATCCAAACTAGCTGCTTGGAAAATAAAATTCATTAATATAGCTGGTAGAACAACACTCTCACATTCTTGTTTAAATTCTATACCAAACTACTATATGCAATATATCTTACTGCCAAAAAAGATCCTTAATAAAATCGACAAGGTGCAAAGAGATTTCATCTGGGGGTCTACAAACGGAAAGAAAAAAATTCACCTCATCAGTTGGTCTACCATTTGCCAATCAAAATCAAATGGTGGTCTAGGTATCCATAGTGCTAATTCAAAGAATCTATGCACATTAGCTAGTATGATTTTGAGAATGCTCACTGATCCTACCTCTCCTTGTGCTACTCTAATAATCTCTTCCTATGCTTCTAGTAATGCTAATAATAAAAATTCTTTTATTTGGAAGAGCATTAAAAAGGGTTGGGAGTCATGCTCTAAAGGAATCACTTGGTCCCCCCACATTCTCTCTAACTTGAATATATGGGAAACTAATTTGATTCCAACTGTAGGAAGTCTTAGGGTAACAGTGGAAGGACCAATCCAAAAAGAGACCAATCCTTAAAAATAAACGACTTATTCAATGGGAAAAATTGTGACATTGATAAACTTTCACTTATGATTCCAAACAACATTAAGGAAATTACTAGCAAGGTTAGAATATGGCTAAAGGGCCCAAGAAGTGACATTCCTATATGGTCAATAAATACCAAAGGTTTTTTCACAATCAAATCTTGCTTTAACTTAGTAGAGCCTCCAAAGAACAACCTTCTAGAGTTCCAATGGGTTTTGAATCTTAATTGCCCCAACAAAATAAAATTCTTTTTGTGACAATGTCTCCATTATAGGATCCTGTGTAGACATTATCTAGCAAGAATAGGCTTAAACATAGATCCAATGTGTCCGATATGCAAAAATAACGAGGAAGAATTTGTACTCCCCATTTTCTTTAGCTGCAAGGCAATCAAAACTTTTTGGGATAAGGTTGGGTGGCCCCACTACTACAAAGTATCAAGTGATCACTGGCTAAACCAAATAAAGTCTTTTAACTATCCAATTAGGAATAATTTTATAAATCGGGACCTCTTCTTCCCTTTCATTATATGGTACGCTTGGATAAATAGAAACAATAACAATCAAAATAACACGACATCCCAATCAATGGTGATTTATTGTTCAAAAGGCTATTGAATATAAACTCCTCACTGAAAAAAGCATGTTCACTCCTCCAAAAATCCACATTAATATTGCATGGCACAAACCACCAGAAGGATGGACCAAGCTTAATATTGATGCTAGTTTTGACAATGTTACACAAAAATGTAGATTGGGAGGTATTTTCAGGGATGCCAAAGGATACTAGAATGTGGGATTTGGTAAACCATCATATGCAGGTGGATCACTAGAAGCGGAGTTAAAGGCTCTACTAGAGGGACTCAAAATGGCTAAGGAATGGAGATTATACCCGCTTGTAATAGAGTCAGATTCTGTGGAGGCTATCCATTCCAGCCTACAGGGTAATAGACTATATGATGATATTGTTAATGAATGCAGGTGGTTAATGCACCAGCAGAAGGAGATAATCCTCCAGCACACATTCAGGCAAGGGAATAATGTAGCTCATCACATGGCACGACAGGCTAAGGATCAATTGGAAGGCAAGAAGACTTTTGTTGAAGATCCACCTTATGTAAAATGTTTTGTGGAAAAGGAACTACTAGAACATTGTATTTTTGTTAAACCTCTATCTTATGATGCTTGTAATACTCTAGCAAGCCTAGGTAACCAAAGTGTCCTTAGAGACACCAAGTATGCGAACAATTTACTAAATCCTCCTTAATTACTAATATATATATTTTTTGTTTGCTAAAAAAAGTGTTCGAAATAAATACTACACACTTAAATATTCAATACAAAGCAAGGAAATGAAGAAATACACATAAATGGGTAAGAAATCCTTAACCACAAGCTTGAATTCTTCAAAACCCAAGTGTATGTGCACACCCTAGCTTCCAAAACTTGTTCTCTCTCTCTCTCTCTAAGACTAAAAATATGCCCAAAGATTCTGCCAGAAGATATCTTACAAATGAGCTAAGTCGGGTATTAAATGGTTTGGGGCCAAAAAATGTGAAATTCCAGAATTGCCCAGTACTGAATCGCGATTTTCGCATTTGCGAACAAAAGTTCGCAATTGCGAACCATGGCTATATTGTGCTCTTCTGCAAATGCGAAGAGGACTTCGCATTTGTGAAGGTTGACTGCCCTGGTTGACTTCGCATTTGCGAAGTCTTCTTCGCATTTTCCAAGACTGCCTGATTTGCATTCCTTCTCAATTGCGATACACTTCTCGCAATTCCCAGCACTGACTTCTTCGCAATTCCCATGATTATGTCGCATTTGCGACAACTTAAACCCTTTTTCAGATTTTCTTCTTTTTAGCTTCCTTTTGTCTCGTTTCACTTGGTTACCTCATGATCACCTCTAAATCACATGGAACTTGTAATATAGAAGTAAATGCCATTAAGCACGTGATTTTATCACTTCAAACATAGCAAAACTATAGGATTAAAGACAAGATAAGATGGTAAAATACCAACTTATCAGGTTGTCATCATGGAAAGGCGGGAAACCCCCGAAGGCACATGATGAGGACTGATAGAGTCTGCAAGAAAATACACATCCGCACTGAGTCGTTATACAGCTGTAATAGTAGCATTAATTCTTTGTTTATTAGACATGTGCTGTTTTGGGATTCACCCTCCAATATAAAACGTGAACCTTTGCTATTTGTAAGGAACCTG